>NC_041332.1:3119660-3149660 GCF_004354835.1 Perca flavescens
TTTTATATATTAAAAAATAAAACCAAACAGTTCAACAGAGGGAGTTCAACATGAATGGAGTTTCTGAGGCCAAGCAGCAGCTGTTTCCAGTGATCTGTACATAAAGCCATGTGGCGTGTTACCTGGGCAGTCTGCAACGTCACAGCGTAGACACACAACAACCAATCGCTACGGCTACGGCTGGGATTAGGAAACGTCCCACCGTTGGACCCCGTGTCCTGGGTGAAAGTCCTGTGTATGACCCATCCTCCCCCCACCCAACCATCCAACCAAATCGCTGTTTTACCAAACTGCAGTTATTGCAAGTTTTGTTTTTGCATTAATATCTTGCATATTCCATCGCATTTTTTAAGAAAACGTGCCGAATAATCAAGGATTTTTGCCCTCTTGGGTCTTGTTGTGTTACTGAGCGTTGTGTCTCTGAGTGTTGTGTTACTGAGCGTTGTTGTGTTACTGAGCGTTGTTGTGTTACTGAGCGTTGTTGTGTCTCTGAGCGTTGTTGTGTTACTGAGCGTTGTTGTGTTACTGAGCGTTGTTGTGTCTCTGAGCGTTGTTGTGTCTCTGAGCGTTGTTGTGTCTCTGAGCGTTGTTGTGTCTCTGAGCGTTGTTGTGTCTCTGAGCGTTGTTGTGTCTCTGAGCGTTGTTGTGTCTCTGAGCGTTGTTGTGTTACTGAGCGTTGTGTCTCTGACCGTTGTCTCTGAGCGTTGTTGTGTTACTGAGCGTTGTTGTGTCTCTGAGCGTTGTTGTGTCTCTGAGCGTTGTTGTGTCTCTGAGCGTTGTGTCTCTGAGCGTTGTTGTGTTACTGAGCGTTGTTGTGTCTCTGAGCGTTGTTGTGTCTCTGAGCGTTGTTGTGTCTCTGAGCGTTGTTGTGTCTCTGAGCGTTGTTGTGTCACTGAGCGTTGTTGTGTCTCTGAGCGTTGTTGTGTCACTGAGCGTTGTTGTGTCTCTGAGCGTTGTTGTGTCTCTGAGCGTTGTTGTGTCTCTGAGCGTTGTTGTGTCTCTGAGCGTTGTTGTGTCTCTAGCGTTGTTGTGTCTCTGGCGTTGTTGTGTCTCTGGCGTTGTTGTGTCTCTGGCGTTGTTGTGTCACTAGCGTTGTTGTGTCACTGGCGTTGTTGTGTTACTGGCGTTGTTGTGTCTCTGGCGTTGTTGTGTCTCTAGTTGTTGTGTTACTGGCGTTGTTGTGTTACTAGCGTTGTTGTGTCTCTAGCGTTGTTGTGTCTATAGCGTTGTTGTGTCTCTGGCGTTATTGTGTCTCTAGCGTTATTGTGTCTCTAGCGTTGTTGTGTCTCTAGCGTTGTTGTGTCTCTAGCGTTGCTGTGTCTCTTGTTGTGTTCTTGTTGTTACTCTAGCGTTGTTGTGTCTCTGGCGTTATTGTGTCTCTGGCGTTGTGTCTCTAGCGTTATTGTGTTACTAGCGTTGTTGTGTCTCTGTTGTGTCTCTGGCGTTGTTGTGTTACTAGCGTTGTTGTGTCTCTGGCGTTGTGTCTCTAGCGTTGTTGTGTTACTAGCGTTATTGTGTCTCTGGCGTTGTGTCTCTGGCGTTGTTGTGTTACTAGCGTTATTGTGTCTCTGAGCATTGTGTCTCTGGCGTTGTTGTGTTACTAGCGTTGTTGTGTCTCTGGCGTTGTCTCTGGCGTTGTTGTCTTACTAGCGTTGTGTCTCTGGCGTTGTTGTGTCTCTAGCGTTGTTGTGTCTCTGGCGTTGTTGTGTTACTGGCGTTGTGTCTCTGGCGTTATTGTGTCTCTGGCGTTGTTGTGTCTCTGGCGTTGTTGTGTTACTAGCGTTATTGTGTCTCTGGCGTTGTTGTGTCTCTAGCGTTGTTGTGTTACTAAGTTGTTGTGTCTCTAGCGTTGTTGTGTCTCTGGCGTTGTGTCTCTAGCGTTGTTGTGTTACTAGCGTTGTTGTGTCTCTGGCGTTGTGTCTCTGTTGTTGTCTCTAGCGTTGTTGTTGTGTCTCTCTGTTGTTGTGTCTCTAGCGTTGTTGTGTTACTGGCGTTGTTGTGTCCCTGGCGTTGTGTCTCTGGCGTTGTTGTGTTACTGGCGTTGTTGTGTCTCTGGCGTTGTTATGTTGTTGTGTTACTAGCGTTGTTGTCTCTGGCGTTATTGTGTCTCTGGCGTTGTGTCTCTGGCGTTGTGTCTCTCTAGCGTTGTTGTGTTACTGGCGTTGTTGTCTTACTGGCGTTGTTGTGTCTCTGGCGTTGTTGTGTCTCTGGCGTTGTTGTGTTACTGGCGTTGTTGTGTTACTGGCGTTGTTGTCTCTAGCGTTGTTGTGTTACTGGCGTTGTTGTGTTACTGGCGTTGTTGTGTCTCTGGCGTTGTTGTGTTACTAGCGTTGTTGTGTTACTGGCGTTGTTGTGTCTCTGGCGTTGTTGTGTTACTAGCGTTTGTGTTACTGTTGTTGTGTTACTAGCGTTATTGTGTCTCTAGGCGTTGTTGTGTTACTGGCGTTGTTGTGTCTCTGGCGTTGTTGTGTCTCTGGCGTTGTTGTGTTACTGAGCATTGTTGTGTCTCTGGCGTTGTTGTGTCTCTAGCGTTGTTGTGTTACTGGCGTTGTTTCTCTGGCGTTGTTGTGTCTCTGGCGTTGTTGTGTTACTGGCGTTATGTTGTGTCTCTGGCGTTGTTGTGTTACTGGCGTTGTTGTGTCTCTGGCGTTGTTGTGTTACTAGCGTTGTTGTGTTTCTAGCGTTGTTGTGTTTCTGGCGTTGTTGTGTTACTGGCGTTGTTGTGTCTCTGGCGTTGTTGTGTTACTGGCGTTGTTGTGTTTCTGGCGTTGTTGTGTTTCTGGCGTTGTTGTGTTACTGGCGTTGTGTCTCTAAGCGTTGTGTTACTGTGTCTCTGGCGTTGTTGTCTCTAGCGTTGTTGTGTCTCTGGCGTTATTGTGTCTCTGGCGTTGTTGTGTCTCTGGCGTTGTTGTGTCTCTGAGCGTTGTTGTCTCTCTGCGTTGTTGTGTCTCTGGCGTTGTTGTTGTCTCTAGCGTTGTTGTGTCTCTGGCGTTGTTGTGTCTCTAGCGTTGTTGTGTCACTGGCGTTGTTGTGTCACTGGCGTTGTTGTGTCTCTGGCGTTGTTGTGTCACTGGCGTTGTTGTGTCTCTAGCGTTGTTGTGTCTCTGGCGTTGTTGTGTCTCTAGCGTTGTTGTGTCTCTCTGGCGTTGTTGTGTCTCTAGCGTTGTTGTGTCTCTAGCGTTGTTGTGTCTCTGGCGTTGTTGTGTCTCTGGCGTTGTTGTGTCTCTGGCGTTGTTGTGTCTCTAGCGTTGTTGTGTTACTAGCGTTGTTGTGTTACTAGCGTTGTTGTGTCACTGGCGTTGTTGTGTCACTAGCGTTGTTGTGTCACTAGCGTTGTTGTGTCTCTAAGCGTTGTTGTGTCTCTAGCGTTGTTGTGTCTCTAGCGTTGTTGTGTCTCTAGCGTTGTTGTGTCTCTAGCGTTGTTGTGTCTCTAGCGTTATTGTGTCTCTAGCGTTGTTGTGTCTCTGGCGTTGTTGTGTCTCTAGCGTTGTTGTGTCTCTAGCGTTATTGTGTCTCTAGCGTTGTTGTGTCTCTGGCGTTGTTGTGTCTCTGGCGTTGTGTCTCTGGCGTTATTGTGTCTCTGGCGTTGTTGTGTCTCTGGCGTTGTTGTGTCTCTGGCGTTGTTGTGTCTCTAGCGTTGTTGTGTCTCTAGCGTTGTTGTGTCTCTAGCGTTGTTGTGTCTCTGGCGTTATTGTGTCTCTAGCGTTGTTGTGTCTCTGGCGTTGTTGTGTTACTGGCGTTGTTGTGTTACTGGCGTTGTTGTGTCTCTGTGCTCTGGTTGTTGTGTCTCTGGCGTTGTTGTGTCTCTGGCGTTGTTGTGTTACTGGCGTTGTTGTGTCTCTGGCGTTGTTGTGTCTCTGAGCGTTGTTGTGTTACTGAGCGTTGTTGTGTCTCTGAGCGTTGTTGTGTCTCTGAGCGTTGTTGTGTCTCTGAGCGTTGTTGTGTTACTGAGCGTTGTTGTGTCTCTGAGCGTTGTTGTGTTACTGAGCGTTGGCGTTGTGCGGCTGTCGGGGCAGCTTCCTGCGGTCCTTCCCGGCGTTCCTCTTCCTCTTCTTGCTCAGGAAGTTGTCCAGTTTGCCGCTCTTCTTCAGCTCCCGGTACTTCTCCGCCAGCTGCAGCTTCTTCTTCTCCGCTGGGGGAAAAAATAAAAGATAAAAGATTCAGAATCAGCCTCTCAAAGAAAGTGGCGACCAAGTCATCTTTCAGTAGAGAAAGTAGAGCTCAAACAACAACAAATGGTCCAACAACCCAAATCTGTTCAGCTCAAAGTGATGTAAAGACAGAGAATAGCTGAACAACATGGGAGAAGGAACTGATCCATTCTTCAGATCTAACTGAAACAAAAACAACATCAAATCTCTGATTCCGGCTCTCAGCGCTGAAAATAAAGACAGAAACGCTGTCGTGGTCTCGTCCTTACAGTCCTTGAGGAAGAAGGGCCGTGCGCCCTGATTGGCTCGCTCTCTCTGCAGCCTCTTGAAGTGCAGCTCTCTCTCTCGCTGCTGCTCACGGCTCTGCCTGGCTCGCTCCTGGTTCTCCTGCACAGACAAGTCACAGTTACAACACATTAAAAAATAAACGTTAAGCATGCAAATACCAAAGTGTCCAAATCCACTGTTGCTAGTTTGACGGCAGAAAATAGGCTCTGTGTGCCGGGCGCCTGGTCCTAAAGGGTTGTCCTTAGTGGTTTATAAATCACTAAACGGTTTAGGGCCAAAATACATTTCTGATCTGTTACTACATTATGACCCACCCAGACCTCTCAGGTCGTCTGGGACAGGTCTACTTGTTGTCCCCAGAGTCAGAACTAAACAGGGGGAAGCAGTGTTCAGTTTTTATGCTCCACATATCTGGAACAAACTCCCAGAAACCTGTAGGTCTGCTGCAACTCTCAGTTCTTTTAAATCTAAGCTAAAGACCTATCTTTTTGATGTTGCTTTTCTTTAAATAATCTATTTTATTAACTTTAATTTCTTATACTGCACTGTAACTTTTATTCTTATACTGCACTATCAATTTATATTCTTGTCTTTTAATGTTTTTAATTTGTTTATTATTGTTTTTTTAATTGTTTTCTAACTGCTCTTTAATGTTTTATGTAAAGCACTTTGAATTGCCCTGTTGCTGAAATGTGCTATATAAATAAAGCTGCCTTGCCTTGCCTTAATGTCTTCATTAATCAGAGGTGTGTGTATCTGTTTTATAATGTTCTTAGAAATGCCCAACCAGGGACAAGAGTTGATAATTAGCACTAGCTATAAACTCTATATGCTGCGCATCTGTTACGGGCTTTGTATTGTAACTATGTTTGCTTGTATGGTCCCTGTTAAATAAACACATAATATTAATAATAATAATAATAATAATAATAATAATAATAATAGGGAACATGGTCCTAAAGGGTTGTCCTTAGTGTCTTCATTAATCAGAGGTGTGTTTTGGGCGCAACATGCAATCAACCAATCAGAGATCATCTCCCATTCATCAACCAATCAGAGATCAGCTCCCATTCCCTTTAAAAGCCAGGCGCGTTTGGACCTTGGAGCATTGCTGTTATGATGGAGGATTTACACCCTAATATATTTATTTGTAATCTTCTGCATGTGTGTGTGTGTGTGTGTGTGTGTGTGTGTGTGTCCCTGTGCAGGGTTTCTGCAGGTTTCAGCAAATCTCATTTCATGCCCTTTTTCATGCCACTTTAAACTAATTTCATGCCCATGTCCAACTGCAGATACTTTAACACACAAATTGTAAGCATTTTGACAATGCCAATTTTTAATATTTGAAAATCCAAATTTAACTGTCAGAAGGCTCACAAGACGGTTTACAGTCCTTAAACGCAACACAAAGTGCTTCACAAAATAAGAACACAACAGAAATACAAATATTTAAACACTGTTCACTGAGCAGCTCGCGTCTCTGCCCCGCGGATCTCAAAACAACATGCACCGATAATTAAAAGTAATGAACCTATACTGCTTACGGCAGGAGGCAAAGTCGCCAAAATCATGTCAACCAGTCCCAAAAGTTAGACTAACTTCAAGTAAGCACCGCCATCTGAACTGAAAGCTGGTACTGAAACAGGGTGTAGCCAGACTTTGGTTTCTAAGGGGGAATAACCTCTGTCCTCCCCATCACACCCATCACCCCCATCACACACACACACACACACACACACACACACACACACACACACACACACACACACACACACACACATCCACCCACACACACACACACTGAGGATCCAGGTGAAGAAAATCCACCCATGGGGAGCCATTAGTGCCTCTGTCTTAGTTCCTTTCCTTTTTGCTCCAACTCTGTCTCAACAGCAGAAGATGTGTTGCTGGTAGAGCTGGGCAATATATCGATATTATATCGATATCGTGAGATGAGACTAGATATTGTCTTAGATTTTGGATATTGTAATTTCGTAATATGACATAAGTGTCTTTTCCTGTTTTTAAAGGCTGCATTACAGTGAAGTGATGTCATTTTCTGAACTTATCAGACTGTTCTAGCTGTTCTATTATTTACCTTTACCCACTTAGTCATTATATCCACATTACTGATGATTATTTATCAAAAATCTAAGTGTAAAGATATTTTGTTAAAACACCAACTGTCCTAGAATATCGCCGTAATATCGATATCGAGGTATTTGGTCAATAATATCGTGATGTCTGATTTTCTCCATATCGCCCAGCCCTACCAACGACATATATACAATATTTGCTGATGTCTTAAAGTCAACGTAGGGCTGGGTGATATATCGATATAAAAAATATATCGATATATTTTTAAATGAGAAATGGAATTAGACCATATGGCATATATCAATATAGTTCAAATTTGATCCTTGCTCCATGCAAGCTGCTGACTCCTTTTGGATTGGCCTCTTATTTTATAGGCTTTTTATTTAAGATTATTTTTTTTTAAATTTTAACTAATTGCTGGTCAAAAACCCCAATGAAAAAGCTAAGCAGAGATGGAGTGACCCTGCCCGGAGGAAGCCCGGGGCCCCCGTCTGGAGCCAGGCCCAGATGGTGGGCTCGTCGGCGAGCGCCTGGTGGCCGGGTTTGCCACGGAGCCCGGCCGGGCACAGCCCGAACAAGCTACGTGGCAACTCCCTCTCCATCCCATGGGCCCACCACCTGTGGGAGGAACCGTTGGGGTCGGGTGCGATGCCACATGGGTGGCAGTGAAGGTCAGGGGCCTCGACGGACCAGACCCGGGCAGCAGACGCTGGCTCTGGGGACGTGGAACGTCACCTCTCTGTGGGGAAGGAGCCGAACTGGTGCGGGAGGTGGAGCGCTACCGGTTAGATCTGGTGGGGCTTACCTCTACGCACAGTCTTGGTTCTGGAACCATACTCCTGGATAGGGGTTGGACTCTTTTCTTCTCCGGAGTTGCCCAGGGTGTGAGGCGCCGGGCGGGTGTGGGGATACTCACAAGCCCCGGCTGCTGCGCGCTGTGTTGGAGTTTACCCCGTGGGGAGAGGGTCGCCTCCCTACGCCTGCGGGTTGTGGGGGGGAAAACTCTGACTGTTGTTTGTGCATATGCACCAAACAGGAGTTCGGAGTATTCGGCCTTCTTGGAGACCTTGACTGGAGTCCTGCATGGGGCTCCAGTGGGGACTCCATTGTTCTGCTGGGGGACTTCAACGCACACGTGGGCAATGATGGAGACACCTGGAGAGGCGTGATTGGGAGGAACGGCCTCCCTGATCTAAACCAGAGTGGTTGTTTGTTGTTGGACTTCTGTGCTAGTCATGGATTGTCTATAACGAACACCATGTTCGAACATAGGGATGCTCATAAGTGTACCTGGTACCAGAGCACCCTAGGCCGAGGTCAATGATCGATTTCATAATCGTTTCATCTGATCTGAGGCCGTATGTTTTGGACACTTTCGGGGTGAAGAGAGGGGCAGAGCTGTCAACCGATCACCATCTGGTGGTGAGTTGGGTCAGAGGGTGGGGAAGACTCTGGACAGACCTGGTAAGCCCAAACGTGTAGTGCGGGTAAATTGGGAACGTCTGGAGGAGGCCCCTGTCCAACAGACTTTCAACTCACACCTCCGGGCGGAGCTTTTCGTGCATCCCTGTGGAGGCTGGGGGCATTGAACCCGAGTGGACAATGTTCAAAGTTTCCATTGCTGAAGCTGCAGCGAGGAGCTGTGGTCTTAGGGTCTTAGGTGCCTCAAGGGGCGGTAACCCACGAACACCGTGGTGGACACCGTGGTCAGGGAAGCCGTCCGACTGAAGAAGGAGTCTTTCCGGGATATGTTATCCCGGAGGACTCCGGAGGCAGTTGCAGGGTACCGAAGGGCCCGAGGGGCTGCAGCCTCTGCCGTGAAAGAGGCAAAGCAGCGGGTGTGGGAGAAGTTTGGAGAAGACATGGAGAAGGACTTTCGGTCGGCACCAAAGTGCTTCTGGAAAACTGTTCGCCACCTCAGGAGGGGAAGGGGAACCATCCAAGCTGTGTACAGTAAGGATGGGACACTGTTGACCTCAACTGAGGAGGTAATAGGGCGGTGGAAGGAGCACTTTGAGGAACTCCTGAATCCGACTAATACGCCCTCTATGTTAGAGGCAGAGCTGGAGGATAATGGGGATTGTCGCCGATTTCCCAGGCGGAAGTCACTGATGTAGTCAAACTACACAGTGGCAAAGCCCCGGGATTGATGAGATCCGTCCAGAAATGCTCAAGGCTCTGGGTGTGGAGGGGCTGTCCTGGTTGACACGCCTTTTCAACATTGCGTGAAGTCTGGGACGGTGCCAAAGGAGTGGCAGACTGGGGTGGGGGTTCCCCTTTTTAAAAAAGGGGGACCAGAGGGTGTGTGCCAATTATAGGGGTATCACACTTCTCAGCCTCCCTGGTAAAGTCTACTCCAAGGTGCTGGAAAGGAGGGTTCGCCAATAGTCAAACCTCGGGTTGAGGAGGAACAATGCGGATTCCGTCCTGGTCGTGGAACAACGGACCAGCTCTTCACTCTCGCAAGGATCCTGGAGGGAGCCTGGGAGTATGCCCAACCGGTCTACATGTGTTTTGTGGATTTGGAGAAGGCGTATGACCGGGTCCCCGGGAGATACTGTGGGAGGTGCTGCGGGAGTATGGGGTGAGGGGGTCTCTTCTCAGGGCCATCCAATCTCTGTACAACCAAAGCGAGAGCTGTGTCCGGGTTCTCGGTAGTAAGTCGGACTCGTTTCAGGTGAGGGTTGGCCTCCGCCCAGGGCTGCGCTTTGTCACCAATCCTGTTTGTAGTATTTATGGACAGGATATCGAGGCGTAGTCGGGGTGGGGAGGGGTTGCAGTTTGGTGGGCTGGGGATCTCATCGCTGCTCTTTGCAGATGATGTGGTCCTGATGGCATCATCGGCCTGCGACCTTCAGCACTCACTGGATCGGTTCGCAACCGAGTGTGAAGCGGTTGGGATGAGGATCAGCACCTCTAAATCTGAGGCCATGGTTCTCAGCAGGAAACCGATGGAATGCCTTCTCCAGGTAGGGAATGAGTCCTTACCCCAAGTGAAGGAGTTCAAGTACCTTGGGGTTGTGTTCGCGAGTGAGGGGACAATGGAGCGGGAGATTGGTCGGAGAATCGGGCGCAGCGGGTGCGGTATTGCATTCAATCTATCGCACCGTTGTGACGAAAAGAGAGCTGAGCCAGAAGGCAAAGCTCTCGATCTACCGGTCAGTTTTCGTTCCTACCCTCACCTATGGTCATGAAGGCTGGGTCATGACCGAAAGAACGAGATCCAGGGTACAAGCGGCTGAAATGGGTTTCCTCAGGAGGGTGGCTGGCGTCTCCCTTAGAGATAGGGTGAGAAGCTCAGTCATCCGTGAGGAGCTCGGAGAGCCGCTGCTCCTTGCGTCGAAAGGAGCCAGTTGAGGTGGTTCGGGCATCTGGTAAGGATGCCCCTGGGCGCCTCCCTAGGGAGGTGTTCCAGGCACGTCCAGCTGGGAGGAGGCCTCGGGAAGACCCAGGACTAGGTGGAGGGATTATATCTCCAACCTGGCCTGGGAACGCCTCGGATCCCCAGTCGGAGCTGGTTAATGTTGCTCGGGAAAGGGAAGTTTGGGGTCCCCTGCTGGAGCTGCTCCCCCCGCGACCCGACACCGGATAAGCGGACGAAGATGGATGGATGGATAATTGCTGGTCACGGCAAAAAAATTCGAAACAGTTAACTGCCGCCTGCCTTTAAAGGCCGACTTGTGACTCTCGGACTGCATTTGTGATTTCACCGCACTGACGCCAATTGTGCAAAGTCTGAAGTTGTTTTTGCCTCTCCGGCTTTACCATCGCTGGGCTTTAACCAGGTTCTGAATAGTTCATCCTCCGGCCACATCTGCTGAAACTTGCATTTTTCCATCATTTGATATTTCCTCCGGTCTTTCGCCACAGCGTACACTCACTCACACCATAGACAGTAGCAGTAGACTCACCGCATGTTGCATTACTAGCATCCGGTGTCACGATTTCGTGCACCAGCCGTAAAAAAACAGCCAATTAAAAAGGTTCCGCCTGTGAACCATTACGCCAGGGGTCGACATTAAGGCTTGTCCGCTTGTCCGGGACAAGTTGATTTTTTGTAGGTCAAGAGGAAGAGAAATGTACTTGCCCAACTGGACAAGTTAAAACTCAAACAAATCAAAATGCCACTCATTTCGTCAATGTTACAGAATTGAAACAAATACATATTTTACCCCACAATCCCGGGCAGCGGGTCGGCGGGCCGCTAGCGTTAGACCCAGCACGCTGTTCAGCGCATTCTCCGGAAGCGAAGCAGCATGAAAGCACGGCGAGCTAGCCGGTGTTAGCTTGCTAACTCCACCTTAACGTTACCTCCTCGCCACATCGTTCACAGAAAACAAGCTGAAAACAGATGTCACTCGTGGCGATAGCAATGTGCTTTGTGTGGATGAAGCATTATATACGTTATTATGTGCCACTCATTCCGTTTATGTTACAGATTTTACTTTACCGATTTGAAACAAATACATTAACTAACGTTAGACCCAGCAGCAGTGGGAGAGCGGACTGCTGACGTTAGACCCAGCCCACTGACGTTAGACCCAGCCCACTGTTCAGCTCCTTCTCTGTAAGAGATACAGCATGAAAGCACCACGGAACCAGCAAGCCAGGCAGCCGGTGTTAGTTAGCTAACGTTAGCATGCTAACTAGCTACGCTTTAACGTTACCACGTCCCCACATCGTTCACAGAAAACGAGCCGAATAAAGCTGTCACTCGTGGCGATAGAAGTGTGCTTTGTGCGGATGAAGCATGAAGTTAATTTGACTCTTTACGGCTGGCTCTCTGCCTCGTAACGTTACTAGCTGCTCCGCTACTCGTTTGTAGCGGATTAAATATCAGGTAATAATCAACTGTAAAGTAGCTACACCGTTTTAAAGGATCCCTTGTTAAGTGAAATTGTAGAAAGAAAAAAAAAAAAACAGGTTGACACCAACATTTAGTGGCAAAATCCATTGTCTACAAAATTATTTTAGATATAGTATAAGTTCAAGTCACCACTACCTCTGGTCAAAATATTGAATTAGTATCTCAATATATTGACTCAGTATCTCAGAATATAAACAAAGAATATCAAAGTAATGAGAAACTATAAAATATTGACTTAATCTCAATATATTGGCTTAGTATCGTAATATATTGACTTAGTAACTCAGAATATTGACTAAGAATCTCAAAGCAAATATTCACTTAGAATCTCAATATATTAACTTCTGCACACCGGCGTGCAAAGTATTACTTTGTATTATGAGTCTGGAGATCCTTTTTTCTTGTTGAAGGGGAAATCTATTCTTGGGACACATTTGTTTCTACTGTTTAAACTGAATTGTATTAATGTTGATAGAGTTTGGATGCTTTCAATGGTTTCTTCAAATTCTGCATTAGCTAAACACAAAAAAAATTATAAAATGATGAATCTTTACCCGGACAAGTGACTTTTGTTCATGGACAAGTGAAACGTAAATGTACTTGTCCGAAGGACAAGTGCCTCAAAAAGTTAATGTCAAACCCTGCATTACGCTATACTTCCGATCAAAATGAGATTTAGATGTTTATATAATCAAAATAAATCGTGAAAAACAATGTTTTTATTCCATCAACTTTACATAATTTTTAATTCCTTTGAACATCGAAGTTCATGCCAGTTCATGCCTGAATTTTCACAAAATCTATTTAATTTCTTTTTTTTTTGTTATTAATTTTTTTATTAACATAAGAAAGTACATACACACACCTCAAATTTCTAACACATTTTAAAGTCAAACCCCCTCCCCTCCACCCTCCACCAGGTTGTTAATACAAACACAGACATTCTTATCTCAACAAAAGACCTTTCAAATCAGATATCAACTTCTCCCATATCAAAATTGTATGCGGCTGAGCATCATTTATTCTTGCTGACGACAATTCTAGGTAAGAGATATCCAAAAACGACCGGAGCCAGTGAACCCTAGAGATATCATGAGATTTCCAACGCTGAACTACTATCTTCTTGGCTGCAGTTAAACCTGCTAGCCAAACTTTACGAGTTTTCTCTGGAAGACCAAGACGGGAATCATCATTTAAGAGATGCACCGCAGGATCCATTGGGAACTGGACACCTGTTAAATCGGCAATAACACCAATCACCTCCCTCCACAGACCAGATAACCCTGGGCATTCCCACATAACATGCATAAAGGAGCCAGTGGTTCCGTGGGGGCAGAATGAACAATATGGATCAGAGACCAGACCCAATAGCCATATATAGCAATAATAGCCGGCGAAGATTATCGGAGGCCAAACGTCCCTTCATAAAACCTGTCTGGTCTGGGCTAATTATTTTCCCTATAACTTTTTCAAGTCTACTGGTCAGAACTTTGGAGAATATCTTGAGATCAGCATTTATCAAGGGGATATTGGGCGGTGACTGGCACATTGTAAAGGGTCCTTACCAGGTTTAGGAATAACCGTAATCAAGGCCGTATTTAAATCCCTATGAAAGCCCCCCTGTTCAACTGCGTAATTCAGCGTATCCAGCCATATTGGTCCAAGAATATCCCAGAATGCAAAGTAAACCTCAACTGGTATGCCGTCAATACCTGGCGTTTTGCCTTTATTTGTGGCTTTAACTGCTTTAAGTAACTCCTCCAATGTAATTGCGGAGTCTAAAGCATCTGTGTCTTCTGCTGACAATGTAGGGAGGTCCAATCCATTAAAAAAGTTAGAGAACTCTGTTTCGGAAGGGGTTGGGCCACCTGTATACAGGTGTTTAAAGAAATCTTTAAAAGTCTCATTGATTTCTTCCGTTGAGGACACAACACCCCGTCTAGAACATCTAATCGCTGGTATAGTTCTTCTTGCCTCCTGCTGCTTTAGGGTTAGCGCTAACAAATGACTTGGACTGCTGCCCTCCGCATAATATTTGTGTTTGGTTATATGGATCATATATTCCGCGTCTCAATAAGTCATTCAATTCTGCCTGTCTTGTTTTAAGCTGGTTCTCTTTTGTTGAGGTGTATTTTCTTTTCAGATCACCTTCCAAGATCTTGATGCACTCTTCTAACTTGGAAATATTTTGCAATCTACTTTTATGCAGGTGAGAGCCAAACCATAGCAGCATCATTCCGTATGAAACCCTTGATAGAGGCCCAAATCACAGTCACATCTGAGACACTGTCCCTATTGAAATTTATAAATTCCTCTAACTTTGGTCAAAGCTGTGTCAGGAAATCTTCATTTTTTAAAAAGGGAAGTGTTAAACCTCCATCTAGAAAACGTATTCTTAATTTTCCCATTATTAAAAATAGACAGAAGTGGATTATGATCGGATAAATGTCGGGACATAAATTCTACTGACTGTACTAAGGATAACAGACCCGATGATACAAGGATGTCAAGCCGGAGCTCAGTGCCGTGCTGCCATCTTGCCTCGTGCCTCACCGGAAGCCCCTTTAATTACTTTTCATGCTTTTTAATGACCCGCGGAAACCCTGCTGTGCATCCCTGTGTGTGTAACAAGCATAGTGTGTGTGTGTGTGTGTGTGTGTGTAACAAGCATAGTGTGTGTGTGTGTGTGTGTGTGTGTGTGTAACAAGCATAGTGTGCATGCGCTGTGCACGAGCCTAGGAGCATTTTACTAATGCTCTGTTAAAATAACAATGAAATGCTGCGTTATTGACTTTAGACCAGGTTTTTGTTGGTCAATGGTGCAATCACTTCCCGCTGCCTCAAGATAGGAATACTCCCAGAATGCACCTGAACACACCTCCCTGTAAGACCAGCACGCCCAGAATGCACCTAAACACACCTCCTTGTAAGACCAGCACGCCCAGAATGCACCTGAACACACCTCCCTGTAAGACCAGCACGCCCAGAATGCACCTGAACACACCTCCCTGTAAGACGTAAACGACGTGAGCGCTGGATGGGAAACTGACAACTGGGTCGGTCTTGAACTAGCAAACACACTTGAGTTGGACTTTGCGGTGTGTGTGTGTGTGTGTGTGTATGTGTGTGTGTGTGTGTGTGTCAGTCTCACCATCCTCTTCAGAAGGAGCTGCAGTTTCTCCTTCTTCTTGTTGTCCTTCTTGGTCCTCTTCAGCTGTTTCTGGACAATCTACACACACACACACACACACACACACACACACACACACACACAAGCACACAACACACACAAGCACAACACACACAAGCAAGACGTTGGGTTAGGGACCCAAACAACAGCCCCTACCCCCCAGCAGCCCCTACCCCCCAGCTGCCCTTACAGCCCTCTCCCTCACCTCCTTCTCTCGGCCTCGGAGGTCGGTGATGAACTTGTACGTGCTCTCAAAGATCTCCGGTTTGTATTCTCCGGACAGGTCGTCGAACCGAGGATCTCTCAGCGTCTGGAACACACCGACACAGACAGGTAGGTATGCATGTATTTATTTGAAAGACAGACAGATAGATAGATAGGTGGGTAGATAGGTAAATAGATAGATAGGTAGAGATAGGTGGGTAGATAGATAGATAGATAGATAGGTAGATAGGTAGGTAGATAGATAGATAGATAGATAGATAGATAGATAGGTAGATAGGTAGATAGGTAGATAGGTAGATAGGTAGATAGATAGATAGATAGATAGAGATAGGTAGATAGGTAGATAGGTAGATAGATAGAGATAGGTGGGTAGATAGGTAGATAGATAGATAGATAGATAGATAGATAGATAGAGATAGGTAGATAGGTAGATAGGTAGGTAGATAGATAGAGATAGGTAGATAGGTAGTCAAGTCAAGTCAAAGTTTATTTATACAGCACTATTTATACAGACAAGCTGACCAATGTGCTTTACAGAGCAATAGAATATCACACGACAGACAAAACAAGAAAAATTTAAGAACAAATTAAACACTATTAAAAGCAATTGAATAGAAGTGTGTTTTCAAGAGTGACTTGAAAACTGACAAGTCAGCAGCAGAGCGAATATGAAAGGGCAAGCTATTCCATAGTGTCAGGCCAGCAATGGCAAAGGTATGGTATGGATAAAAGTTTCTGTGTCCCTGACCTAAGATCCCTGGAAGGAGTGTGTTGCTCTAGAAGCTCCGATAAATAGAGGGGAGCTTGATTGTTAAGACACTTATAAACAAATAAAAGAATTTTAAAAATCGACCCTAAAACGAACCGGCAACCAGTGAAGAGAAGCTAAAATTGGAGTGATGTGTTCGTATTTACGAATGCCTTTTAAAAGTCTTGCTGCCGCATTTTGGACTAATTGAAGACGTGTTAAAGTTGTAGAATTTATTCCGTAATATAAAGCATTACAGTAGTCCAGTCGGGATGATAAAAATGCATGTATCACCCATTCAAAAGCTTGAGGACAAAAAAACGGCTTAACTTTAGTCAGCATACGTAAATGAAAGAAACACGAACTGACAACAGAGTTAATTTGTTTATCCAATTTCAAAGAACTATCTATTGAAACACCAAGATTTTTCACACAAGTATTTATGGGTATAGAGAGTGTAAACGCTTCAGGGATATGATTTAGGCTACTTTTCGGAGGACCAAAAAGTATAAGTTCCGTTTTATTTTCATTTAATTGTAAGAAGTTAGTAGACATCCACTTCTTTATTTCGTCTAGACAAGCCGACAGATGCTCAGGTGAATTTTTTCCTACCCGTTTAATGGGAACATAAATCTGAATGTCATCTGCATAACAGTGAAACGACACATTATATTTTTTAAATATGGATCCCAAAGGGAGCAAATAAAATGAAAAGAGCGTATAGGAGCCAAAATTGAGCCCTGAGGGACCCCCCAGCGAAGAGGAGCAGCAGAGGATGTAGTAGAGCCAAAACTAACAGAAAATCTTCGATCAGTCAAGTATGAACTGAACCAATTCAAAACGGTTCCCTTTAGACCAGGGGTCACCAACACGGTGCCCGCGGGCACCAGGTCGCCCCCAAGGACCACATGAGTCGCCTGCATGCCTGTTCTAAAAATAGCACAACTCACTAGTGAGTTGCGTCTGAAATTTAATTGTATTGTATTCTGTTGCTATTCTTTTTTTTAAATCACACTTGCATTTATATATATTTAAAAATGACAATATCTTAAAAATATGTTCATTATACATGAGTTTAGATAAGTTTAGGTGAACTCTGACCTACTGTAGTTCAAAGGTCAGTATTGTGCGCGTGACAAAACCAATGTTCGTGGAGAGTAAGCTCGCGGGCGCAGCAAAGATGGTAGCGGAATTCAGTTTCTTGCCCCAAAAACATGGCAGAAAAAAGGAAGAAAACTTATCACTTTCACAACGAATGGGAGGAGGAATTCTTTTTTACTTCTGTGAAAGAAACCTGCGTGTGTCTCATTTGCGGGGCTACTGTGGCGACGGCAAAGCGGCACAATGTGGAGAGACACTTCACTACGTGTCACAAAAGCTACCATGCTAACTACCCACTGGGAAGTGCACTACGGACAGAAAAAGCCCGTGAGCTAAAGGCAGCTTTGGGTAAGCAACAGTCTTTTTTTCACGAGGCCGGCGAAAAAGTCACAAAAAGTAACCGAAGCCTTGTTGAGAGCTACACATTTTCTGATCAAGAAGAAGAAGGCATTTTCAGACGGAGAAGTTGTCAAAGAAGCAATGATGATAATTGCTAACACTGTACTTAAAGACGAGAAAAATGGAACCGATCTAATCTCCACTCTCTCCGACGTCCAACTGGGTGCATCTACGATAGTTAGGCGAGTGTCAGCTATGTCTGGTAACTTGGCCGATCAGCTGGACCGGGATCTGGCGAAGTGCCGCTGGTTTAGCATCCAGTGTGACGAGTCCGTGGACAGCAGCAGTACAGCGCAGCGGTTAGTTTTTATCCGGATGGTGTTTGAGGATTTCTCCACAAGAGAAGAACTCCTGACACTACTGCCCTTAAAGACAACTACGAGGGGAGTTGACATTTATAACACGGTGAAGGAGTTTTTCGTGCAGAAAAAGGTACCATTGGAAAAGCTGGTAGCGGTGACTACAGACGGGGCTCCTGCTATGATCGGCCGACATACAGGTTTCATCGCTCACTGTAAAAGTGACCCAGACTTCCCAATATTTCTGCATTACCACTGCATCATTCACCAGCAGGCGTTATGTGCAAAAGTGATCGGCTTTGAGCATGTGATGACTCCCGTTGTCAAAATCATAAACAACATCCGCTCCAAAGCAAAACAGCACAGGATTTTCCAGGTGCTGTTGGAGGAGATGTCAGCTGAATATCGTGACCTGCTGCTACACACAGAAATCCGATGGCTCAGCAGAGGACGAGTTTTACTTCGTTTTTTGTCACTTTTGGGTGAAATCAAAGAGTTCAAGCAGTCCAAAGGCGAAGACGTCTCACTGCTATCGGACACAGAGTGGACACTTGACCTTGCATTTTTGACGGACATTACTGGGAAACTAAACGACTTGAACTGCAAGCTGCAAGGCAAAGGTAAGACTGTTGTTGATATGATAAGTGCTTTAAATGCATTTAAAGCCAAGATGAACATTGTGGATTTACAGAGAAAAAAGGTGCTGCACTTTCCCTCTGTGCAGTCGGTGCTGAAAGACAATGCTTCTGCATCTGAGACATTAGACAAAGTTGCAGAAAAGTACTGTGAAGTCATAAACAGACTTGGGCAAGAGCTTGAGAATAGGTTTTGTGACCTTCATCAGCTTCAGCCATGTGTGTCGTTCATTTCCAATCCTTTCATGAATGTGGACACAACATGCTTTGCTGAGCAACTAAGTCCAACGTTCAACTTGGATGCTGGACAGGTGGAGATTGAAATCATAACATTGCAAAATGACCTCCACCTCAAAGCCTACCAGGCTGCACCAAACTTTTGGTGCCTTGTTGACACAGAGAAGTACAGTGGAGTATGCACAGCAGCTATGAAGGTTGCTAGCCTGTTTGGTTCAACCTATCTCTGTGAATCAGCGTTTTCTGACACGAACTTCATCAAGAACAAACACAGAACACGCCTCACTGATGCACATCTGAAAGACTCACTCACAGTTGCAGTGTCAAGTTACACACCAGATTACAATACACTGGTGAAGTCTTCCCACTACCAAAGAAACACATACCAGATGTTGTCAGTGGCAACATGGCAGTGCCATGACGAAGTTGAATTACAATATTGAAGAATTGTGTTCAATTTAAAAGTTTGTTCATGACGTGTAACAGTTATAATTTTGTTAAAAATGCTGCAGATTTGGTCATTAGTTCAAAATGTGACAAAATGTATTTTAAAATATGTAAGTTGATTTTTCTAACATTACAAAATTGATAACGTTTTGAAACAGTGCAACATAGTTAATGATTTGTTAAAAGGTTTTGTCACTGGCTAGTGAAAATGGGACATTTTTCCTATGAAATGTAGTGATGCAAGTGATCATCTGAAAATGTAGCAATTACTGAGATTAAAGTGCTGAATATTGATATCTGTTTCCCACCTTATTGTCATTGTTTAATTATTGTGAGAAATCATGAACCAGTGTCTTCACATAGATGAGTATTATTAATCATTATTAATAATGTATAACTAAAGGCAAACTGAGCAAATTTGTTGTTTCAGAAGAGTGTATCAAACTGGTAGCCCTTCGTATGACTCAATACCCATGAAGTAGCTCTCAGTTTCAAAAAGGTTGGTGACCCCTGCTTTAGACCAACATCAAGCTCGAGTCTAGACAAAAGAATATCATGGCAGAGCTAAGATCTAATAGCATTAAAATCATGGAATCTCCAACATCTGTTGTCAGATAGATGTCATTAAAAACCTTCAACAGTGCAGATTCAGTAGATAGATAGATAGATAGATAGATAGGTAGGTAGATAGGTAGGTAGAGATAGGGAGGTAGCGATAGATAGATAGATAGATAGATAGATAGATAGATAGATAGATAGATAGATAGGTAGAGATAGGTAGAGATAGGGAGGTAGCGATAGATAGGTAGATAGATAGATAGATAGATAGATAGATAGATAGATAGATAGATAGGTAGGTAGCGATAGATAGATAGATAGATAGATAGATAGGTAGATAGGTAGATAGCGATAGATAGATAGATAGATAGGTAGATAGCGATAGATAGATAGATAGATAGATAGATAGATAGATAGGTAGATAGAGATAGATAGGTAGATAGAGATAGATAGGTAGATAGATAGGTAGAGATAGATAGATAGAGATAGATAGATAGGTAGATAGATAGGTAGATATATAGGTAGATAGAGATAGATAGGTAGATAGATAGGTAGGTAGAGATAGATAGATAGATAGATAGATAGATAGATAGATAGATAGATAGATGTATATATTGGGGTTGCTCGGTGGAATGTGCCGGCTGCCTTCTTCACTCACCGGTTTCTTGACAGAGACGACCTGACGAAGGAATGGAGCTGGTCTCTTGGCTGAAATCTCCATGGGCCTGAAAACACACACACACACACACACACACACACACACACACACACACACACACACACACACACACACACACACACACACACACACACACACACACACACACACACACACACACACACACACACACACACACACACACGTGTTGAGATCATACATCACAATCAGCTCTCTCTCACCACAGCATCATCATCACAGCATCATCATCACAGCATCATCTGCGGCACATAGGTCCGGGGATACAGCCAGGTACAGCTCAGCTAGAGCCGACCTGAAAAGGGCGATTAGGGAGGCTAAACAGGACTACGAAAGACGAATAGAAGACCACTTCACAGACAACGAGCCAAGCCGGGCATGGCAGGGAATAAAGAACATGACTAATTACAAGGAAAGCTCCTCCCTAACCTGACTCCACCAGATGGATTGCTTCGCATTTGCTCGGCATATACATCTGGGAACTTTCCGTTGGAGAACTTTTGGGAAGGGGCGAAATACTGGTTAGCTGATTGGATGAACCATCTGTCTATCACCTATGTTGGTGATAGACGGGCCAAATCAACCAATCAGATCCACGAAGCGTATGAAAATACAACCACAAGCCCGCCCCTGCTGCTGCAGGCAAAGCATAGCTCGTTAGCTCAGCATGCTAGCAACATGTCGGTAAAGGATATTTGTCATTTGTGTAACGAGAATTTAGGAATAAAAGACACCATTTCAGGTTCACGGACCGCTGTCTGATAATACTGGTTAGCTGATTGGATAATCCATCGGTCTATCACCACCTAACCCACCTCAAAACCAACGCTGATTGGCCCGGTCGTTTGGCTAATGGCTCCAAATTTTCTCTGCCTCAAGATGCCAGACTGACCTGCGAGATCAGGATGGTCTCACGAGGCTAGCAACTCCACGCTTTCCAACACAAATGCCTCGCTAGCAGAGGAACTAAACGTTTCTTTGCTCGCTTCGAGGTCAAAAACACAACATCAGGTGTCCTGTCTCCACCTGCTTCCAGCACCTACCCACTCACAGTGCAGGAGTGTGATGTGAGGCGGGTGCTCGGCTCAGTGAACCCAAAGAAGGCTGCCGGACCAGACGGTGTTTCTGGAAAAGTGCTTAAAAGGATGTGCTGAGCAGCTTACCGCTGTGTTCACCAACATCTTCAATCTGTCCCTCGCCCTGCCTGAAGACATCCGTCATCATTCAGATCCCAAAAAAGCCCCCCCTCCTCCCGCAGTCTGAATGACTATACGTGGGTATCGATGACGTCACCTTTTTGTCGTGGCTTTTGTGTTGTTAATATTACCGTCTATGATTCCAGGGAAAATGGCAAACGCTAACCCCAAAGAAACGGGTTCTGCTAACGTTACTCAGACGAAAATCGCTCATCTCTCTGATAAAATAATAGTTTCACAAAACTAGTTTATTTTATTTATTTTTTAACGTAAGCGCGGCCATCACATCTGGCGTAGCCAGTTCACCGATCATAGCAGAAGGTTACAGCAGACGCAACGCGAACGAACACATCAGTTACTTCAGTTACGTGCCTGGCGTAGCCTCCCTGTAACTTTAGCTCTAGAAATAAGCAACGTTACTTGACCGAAAATCAAAATAATGCAACATTGATGAGCAGAGAGGCAATAATTGTGACTGATTTTACTTTGTGAATCACTGTCATCATCAACATTGTTGTGTGACATGTCAACTTATCTTATGGTAGGGTTGCTAACATAGCTAGCTAGCTAACGTCAGTTAAGGAGTTAACTTACCCGAAATAAAGTGTTCATTGCACAGTCTGGAGTGTTCTGTGGGAGTCCACTGATCCCTTTTAATGGCAGCTAACCATTTATGTCTCCTTTCAGTATTTTTAGGAATATTATAAAACGTATGTCCCAATTTTTTTGACTTGCTGTTATCACCGCCCACGGCACAGCAGATAGAAGGCATATTTAACTTACCTGGATAAATAAAGGTTTATTATTATTATTATTATATATTTACTGTTTACTTCCGGTCCCCGGGTGGTCCTAAAAAGATGGCGCCGTCTTTAATGTGTGATACCCACTCACGGGATACCCACCTATAGACCGGTGGCACTCACACCGATAGTTATGAAATGCTTTGAGAGGCTAGTATTAAACCACATCAAAACTAGTCTCCCATCGACTCTAGATCCACACCAGTTTGCCTATAGAGCGAATAGGTCGACGGACGATGCAATCATGATAGCCCTTCATATAGAGATTTATTTTATTTATCCTTTATTCTACCAGGTGATGTCCCATTGAGATAGTCAAATCTCTTTTACAAGGGAGCCCTGGAGCAAGATGGTACGATATCATTTTTTGCTTCCCGATACCGATACCTGAAGTTGCGTATCGGCCGATACCGAGTACCGAGCAGATACCAGTGTGTCGTATATTTTATTATGTTATAACAGCTGTATACTACTATCTCTGTATGGATGTGATATGATTTCTATCTTTGCTGTCTGGCTCAGGTTAAACTCTTTGTGAAACATGAACAAACACAAATAATGAATGCCCCAGAACTTTCTTTTATTCTCCAGTTTGACGGTCAGTTATAACGGAAGAAGAACATAAATAAACTACTTTAATGTAGATTTTCTTCAGGGCTTTATTACGTGGTATCGGATTGGTGCATAAACTCCAGTACTTCCCGATACCGATACCAGCGTTTTAGGCAGAATCGGAGCCGATGTGTGTGTGTGTCTGTGTGTGTGTGTGTGTGTGTGTGTGTGTGTGTGTGTGTCTCTGTCTGTGTGTGTGTGTGTGTGTGTGTGTGTGTGTGTGTGTGTGTGTGTGTGTGTGTGTGTGTGTGTGTGTGTGTGTTGACCTGTTCTTGTTGAGGCGTCTCTTCCTGCCGGTGGTCCCTCCTCTCTGGTTGTTGCCGTAGGCAACCTGGTTGTAGACTTTGGTCCCCACTGTGTTCTGCAGCTTCATGATGTCCTCAAAGGACATGTTGGAGAGCTCTGACACACACACACATACGCACACACACGCACACACGAGAGATATACACACACACGCACACACGAGAGATATACACACACACGAGAGATATACACACACAGAGACACACACACACAGACACGAGAGATACACACAGACAAACACACGAGATATATATACACACACACACACACACACACACACACACACACACACACACACACACACACACACAGACACGAGAGATATACACACACACACACACACACACACACACACACACACACACACACACACACACACACACACACACACACACACACACACACACACACACACACACACACACACACACACACACACACACACACACACACACACACACACACACACACACACACACACACACACACAGAGATAGACACACACACACACACACACACACACACACACACACACACACACACACACACACACAAGATTACAAATAAATATATTAGGGTGTAAATCCTCCATCATAACAGCAATGCTCCAAGGTCCAAACGCGCCTGGCTTTTAAAGGGAATGGGAGATGATCTCTGATTGGTTGATTGCATGTTACGCCCAAAACACACCTCTGAACACTGTGTGTGCGTCGCGTGTGTGTGTGTGTGTGTGTGTGTGTGTGTGTGTGTGTGTGTGTGTGTGTGTGTGTGTGTGTGGCGTTATTCGGATGTGCACCAAGTAGTAGGCACACTTGTCAAAATTTCTTCCGGAATTTTCTTTCCATGACTATGTGTTCCTGAAAATGTCAGTCGACATTCTCCAATGAGAATACTAATCAGTGTTAGAGTTGACCCTCAGAGCTTTAACTATAAATGAATGATAATGTCTGTGGACCATAGTGGGATTCTTAATATCTCGCCCCAAATACAACGCTGAGGTTAAGACCACGTCAAAATACATTTATCAATCACATATTATTATATGGCGTTAAAAACAATTCCATGACTTTTCCAAAACTTTCTGGGTCTTTTTATGTTTTCCAAAACCTTTCCAGGCCTGGAATTTGCATTTTTTCAAATTCCATAACTTTTCCAGGTTTTTTTCCCAAAACATATTGAAGCCTGTGGTACTAAATAAAGTTCCTGTTGGCAGGTACCAGGGACCTTTTATCAGAACGGAAAACCAAAAAAAAAGGCGAGTAGGTACAAAAAAAACACCGTAAATAGGCCTACATCCCTTTTGAACCATCCGTCCGGCACACGGGCCACACTGGAAAAAGAGCATCCCACCGAGGGCCAGACATGGAGAGATTATTGACGTGCTTTTGTTACTAAATGTCAGTTATTTTTTTTACATTTTGGGATCTTTTTCCTCATTCATGGTGCTCTTTGATGCTTTTATATAGACCTTAGTGATTCCCTAATACTGTATCTGAAGTCTCTTTTATATAGACCTTAGTGGTCCCCTAATACTGTATCTGAAGTCTCTTTTATATAGACCTTAGTGGTCCCCTAATACTGTATCTGAAGTCTCTTTTATATAGACCTTAGTGGTCCCCTAATACTGTATGTGAAGTCTCTTTTATATAGACCTTAGTGGTCCCCTAATACTGTATCTGAAGTCTCTTTTATATAGACCTTAGTGGTCCCTAATACTGTATCTGAAGTCTCTTTTATATAGACCTTAGTGGTCCCCTAATACTGTATCTGAAGTCTCTTTTATATAGACCTTAGTGGTCCCCTAATACTGTATCTGAAGTCTCTTTTATATAGACCTTAGTGGTCCCTAATACTGTATCTGAAGTCTCTTTTATATAGACCTTAGTGGTCCCCTAATACTGTATCTGAAGTCTCTTTTATATAGACCTTAGTGGTCCCCTAATACTGTATCTGAAGTCTCTTTTATATAGACCTTAGTGGTCCCCTTACTGTATCTGAAGTCTCTTTTATATAGACCTTAGTGGTCCCCTAATACTGTATCTGAAGTCTCTTTTATATAGGCCTTAGTGGTCCCCTAATACTGTATCTGAAGTCTCTTTTATATAGGCCTTAGTGGTCCCCTAATACTGTATCTGAAGTCTCTTTTATATAGACCTTAGTGCTCCTTATGACCTCATAAGGAGCAGATTCCTGATTGGCCCATCTGAGCTTTCATTTTCTCAAAAGGCAGAGCAGGATACTGTAGGATTTTATTCTAAAATGTGACCGATGACCGGTCCGGCCCTAAGAAGACCAGACTTAATCTGACTCCAATTCTCTGGTCACTGAATAGTGTTCGTTTTACGGTTAGATCAGAGAGCTAGACTCAGGATTCAAAATAAGACTCCAGCTTTGTCCAGTTAAAGTTAATAACAAGCTCTAATGGATGATATTGCAATAATACAATAAACTTGTGCACAAGGATCAGATTACTTCAAGACAAAACAGCCTATCGCTAAAACCTAGCAAACAGACAGAGATCCCCGAGCATCTGATGCCGGCTAACCAGGAACCTTCACTTTTTATTCATTTTCTCTGCTCCATCCGTGGCGCTGTTATCAGCTGGACGTAGTCCCGATCTTCTGGCTCCAGCCGGCTAACGATATATGTAACACACACCGTATGAAAACATGACCCTGAGCTCTCTCAGTCTCAGCTCAACAGAGACAAGTCACTATTGTTGGATCCGAACACCTGTATGTTTTTAATCTCCTTTACAAACTAAGGAGTTTCCTCAGAGCCAGGTCATCTTCATACTCTATGTCACAAATCACGCACTTGCAAAATACTGACCATTGTTGTCTCGCCCCCCCCCCGATCAGAAAAGACCTTTTTTTTTCCCCTCAGGCAATAACCTCAGACTCCCTTTATAATGTTAAATCACTGTAAAACCAGATGGCCTCTCATAACCCTGGGAAACAAGGTCAGCATCATGAACTCTACAAACCTGTTACTCTTACTCTCACAAATATATTCTAACAATACCCAGGGCTCAGTTTACACCTATCACCATTTCTAGCCACTGGGGGACCATAGGCAGGCTGGGGGGGGGGAATGTATATTAAAAACCCTCATAAAGTGACATTTTAATGCCATAGGACCTTTAAAAAAGGGCCCTGTGTAGCTTTAACTCACCTGTTTTAATGTCGTCTGTCGTCTGGATCTCCCCGCTCCCTCCAGCCTCCTCTGGCTCTTCATCACCACCATCACCCTCCTCATCCTCAGAGGTTTCACTCTCTCCATCCACCTCTTCCTCTCCATCCTCCCCCTCTCTGTCCTCCTCTTCTTCTTCTTCTTCTTCTTCTTCTTCTTCTTCTTCTTCTTCTCCCTCCCCCTCAGCAGACCCATCTTCTCCTTCTTTCACTTCCTGCTCGTCATCACGGCTGAGGTCTTCCTCTCCCTCCAGCGCTCCTCTTCCTCTCTCTGTGAGCAGGGTGAAGTTCCTCTCCACGTCGGAGTCTTCGTCGTCACTGCTGCTCGCCGCCACGCTCTTCTTCTTCTTCTTCTCTGAGACGGCCGCCAGCTCCGGCCGCCGCGGCTGCTTCTTCTTCTTCCCCTTCATCTCGGTTACTGTGGTTCAGGAGGACGTGTGTGTGTCTCTCTGTGTGTGTGTGTGTGTGTGTGTGTGTGTGTGTGTGTGTGTGTGTTCTTGTGGATCTGGAGGACGCAGAGAAAACAAGGAAAGTGTTATGATAGTAGCCTACTATGTTATGTAGAAATGTCAGCCTGATACACACACACACACACACACACACACACACACACACACACACACACACACACACACACACACACACACACACACACACACACACACACACACACACCTGGGTGAATGTTGGCAGTTTCTTAGCATAGGTTCAGTGGAATATATGTTTAAGTAAGTTAAGTTAGGAGGATAGACTGGTAAACAAACGTACCCTGCGTAAAGTCTGAATATAAACAATACTACGTCCAATAAAGCTACTTTATTAGCACAGAAAGGACTACAAATTACAGCTACTGCACGCGAGGTCTGCATCAGGGCTGGCTGGTTGGCTAACTAGTAGTGCTAATGATCGATACTGGGTCTTATATACATTAACTTCAAATTCCTGAACTAAGTTTAAACACATTAGGTGTCTTTATTTGAAGCTATTACTGTTGGTAGCCTAAATCTTACCGGACATTTAACGTGTCACTGTTTATGAAGGTGCAGGTCTCTCGTAGAACAAGGACTTGTAGACCAAACTCCATTGAAAAGAAACAACAACTGCATTTTGTGACTTCCTAGCTTAGTAGCATGTGTAAACACAGGGTGGCGTTTGGTATCGGTAGAAGCTACACTCGGATTCGGGAGAACTTAAACACAGTAGTGACGCATATCATTTTCATGTGTTATTAGCTTGTTTTCATAGGCTCGCTAAAGTTGTTTACCCGCAGCATGCGGTGTCAACTCCTTTAAAAAGGGAACTTTTCTTTTAGGAATATTGTCTTTCTCTGCCAATCATTTGTAAACCGAATGAACAGCTAGATTGTAAGGAAACGTATGAACTACTAATTACTAGTTTTACTAACAAACTGCCTTCGCTGGAAAGGAAATACTCTTAAAAGCGGCATATTTTCAACTCAGTTCGGCGTTACGTTCTCTTTAAGTTGTCAGGCGCACAGCTAACAGATACACGAGGCTTCATTATCAGTGGTCTTTTTTTTTTTTAGGAATATTGTCTTTCTCTGCCAATAATGTATAAGCCGAATGAACAGCTAGATTATAATGAAACGTATGAGCTACTAATTACTAGTTTTATTAACAAACTGCCTTCACTGGACAGGAAATACTCTTAAAAGCGGCATATTTTCAACTCAGTTAGGGGTGACGTTCCCTTTAAGATGCCAAGAGCGACGCTAACACATCGTCCACGTGAGCAGATCCACGAGGCTTCCTTATCTCTCTACAGTGGTTTAATTAAAGAGAACCAAGGTGTATTTACCTGGATGTAAAGTTCTGGTTAAAATCCTGCTTTTCTGAGCTCCATTATCCACGTGTGTGCGTGTCGGCTGCTGCGAGAATCATTGTTAAGGTACACAGCGCACTTCCGGTTTTTCAAAATAAATCTTTTACGTGGTTGTTCGACGGGTTTTGAACCAAATTTAGAGCCGTTTCATCAAGACTGGTTTCTGGCACCGGGTCCTGTTGTGGTTTATTACTGTTCTGCGTCCAGGTCGGGACCATTTCTACCTCCAGAAATATTTTCTTATGCTCTTATTTTGAAGGCAGACATCGTACTTTTCCTGCGCCGTGCTGCCCTCTGCCGGTCACACATGGCTATCACAGCATTGGTTGTTATTAGATGTAACCAACATTCAGGTGATTTCATGTCTTTTATGTAGATTTAAACTAGGGAGCTTCTGCTTTTAACAATAAATGTCTCATTCTCTAACAGATTTGTTGTTGAGAAATAAAAAATAAATAAAAAATAATAGTTAATGAAACACGTGTGATGTTTTGAATATGCAGAAAGAGGAGAATAATAAATCCCTTTACATAAATAAAGACGTTTGCACCATAAACTGATGAAGGAAAGACACAAATTGTTGCATAAAAATTCTGAAAAAATCCACCCCCCCCCACACACACACACACACACACACACACACACACACACACACACACACACACACACACACACACACACACACACACACACACACACACACACACACCCCTCGGTCATGATCCAAAATGAATATTTAATAACCAACTGCTGTAGAAATGTGCCAGCAGATATCACTGTTATCAACACAATAACAAACTGAAACCAACACACATACACATACACATACATACACATATACACACACACACACACACACACACACACACACACACACACACACACACAGGTATAACACACACACACACACACACACACACACACAAAGGAAACACACACACACACACACAGAGGTAAGACACACTCACACTCACACACAAAGGTAACACGTATACACACACACAGGTAACACACACACACACACACACACACAGGTAACACACACACACACACACACATACACACACACACACACAGGTAACAAACACACACACACACACACAAAGGTAACACGAATACACACACAGGTAACACACACACACACACATATAGACACACACACACACACACACACACAAAGGTAACACATATAAAGGCTACACACACACACACACACACACACACACACACAGACACACACACACACACACACACACACACACACACACACACACACACACACACACACACACGGGAGAAACAAGGAGGAGTTTATTCTCGTTGCTAGGAGATCATTGTGACGAGCGTCGTCAAATTCGACCTATTAAAACCGGAACATGGATAAAAAATCCTTCAAAATAAAAGCGGGTAAAACTTGATATATTTTCTCAAGAAGGCTAATAATAAAAGTAATGATAGTGGTACAAAAACACACAAGTAACTTTGATTGTAAAATGTGCCTCATTAAATATAATTGTTTTATTTTTTTATGATTTTATTTTTATTCATAATTTGTATTTTATTTTTTATCATATAATTATTATTACTTTTATTATTTGTATTATATTATTTTAAGTTGTATGTATGATAAATTGATTTCACGTTTATTTGATGTGTTTTGATTGCTATATTATGTCATATCTACGCATTCAACGACTCAAAGCTCTGCAACCAGAATGTAGTTCTATAAAAATTAGGCTTTTATTCAGAAAAATCTCATCATCATCATCTCGACGGCGCTGTGCAGCGGAGCCCCCGGTGCCGGTGTCCGGTGTTTGAGACGCCCCAAACCCCGCTCCCGCAGAGACGCAGACGGGATGTGAGCGGGATTATCGCTCAGCTGGGGGTAGGGGGGGGGCGGTGGCTGTTGAAGCTTTGTTCTGCCCCTCTGTCATCACAACCTAACATCCTCTTCTTCTTCTTCTTCTTCTTCTTGTTCTCGTTCTCCAGAGGGAGCGGACACACGGAAACAACCGGAGAGGCCCGCCGCTTCACCGCAACAGGTCCGGGAACCGCTGGAATATTAATACTACTAATAATACTACTAATAATAGTAGTAATAGCAGTAATGT
>NC_041332.1:3164660-3177160 GCF_004354835.1 Perca flavescens
ACAGCCTGGGTGTTGCTTAATACTGGACCATTAATACTGGACCATTACAGTCTGTGTGTTGCTTAATACTGGACCATTAATACTGGACCATTAATACTGGACCATTACAGTCTGTGTGTTGCTTAATACTGGACCATTAACACTGGACCATTAATACTGGACCATTAATACTTGACCATTACAGCCTGGGTGTTGCTTAATAATGGACCATTAATACTGGACCATTAATATTGGACCATTAACACTGGACCATTAATACTGGACCATTAACACTGGACCATTACAGCCTGGGTGTTGCTTAATACTGGACCATTAATACTGGACCATTAACACTGGACCATTACAGCCTGGGTGTTGCTTAATAATGGACCATTAATACTGGACCATTAATATTGGACCATTAACACTGGACCATTAATACTGGACCATTAACACTCGACCATTACAGCCTGGGTGTTGCTTAATACTGGACCATTAATACTGGACCATTACAGCCTGGGTGTTGCTTAATACTGGACCATTACAGCCTGGGTGTTGTACTGGACGATTAATACTGGACCATTACAGTCTGTGTGTTGATTAATACTGGACCATTACAGTCTGTGTGTTGATTAATACTGGACCATTAACACCGGACTATTAATACTGGACCATTAATACCGGACCATTAATACTGGACCATTAATACTGGACTATTAATACCGGACCATTACAGCCTGTGTGTTGCTTAATAATGGACCATTAATACTGGACCATTAATACTGGACCATTAACACTGGACCATTAATACTGGACCATTACAGCCTGGGTGTTGCTTAATACTGGACCATTAATACTGGACCATTACAGCCTGGGTGTTGCTTAATACTGGACCATTAATACTGGACCATTACAGCCTGGGTGTTGCTTAACACTGGACTATTAATACTGGACCATTACAGCCTGTGTGTTGATTAATACTGGACCATTAACACTGGACTATTAATACTGGACCATTACAGTCTGTGTTGCTTAATAATGGACCATTAATACTGGACCATTAATACCGCACCATTACAGCCTGTGTGTTCATTAATACTGGACCATTAACACTGGACTATTAATACTGGACCATTAACACTGGACTATTAATACTGGACCATTACAGTCTGTGTTGCTTAATATTGGACCATTAATACCGGACCATTAATACTGGACCATTAATACTGGACCATTAATACCGGACCATTAATACTGGACCATTAATACTGGACCATTAATACCGGACCATTAATACTGGACCATTAATACCGGACCATTAATACCGGACCATTAATACCGGACCATTAATACCGGACCATTAATACCGGACCATTAATACCGGACCATTAATACCGGACCATTAACACCGGACCATTAACACCGGACCATTAATACCGGACCATTAATACCGGACCATTAATACTGGACCAATACATCCTGGGTGTTGCTTAATACTGCACCAGTGTCACAGATTGTTGTTCCCAATAGTCACTCAGACACATAGACATAGGGAACATAGGGAACACAGGGAACACAGGGAACACAGGGAACATAGGGAACATTGGGAACATTGGGAACATTGGGAACATAGGGAACACAGGGAACATAGGGAACATTGGGAACATAGGGAACACAGGGAACACAGGGAACATTGGGAACATTGGGAACATTGGGAACATAGGGTTAGTTCCCCTTTAAGTTGCTCTTTAAAGAGTAACGCTGTTACTGCATCCCAGGCAGCCTCTGCTCCATTTCAACCGGTAACGGCCAACAACTTCTGCATGTAAACGACTCTGGGAGTGTGTGTGTGTGTGTGTGTGTGTCTCTGTGTGTGTTTCTCTGTGTGTGTGTGTGTGTCTGTGTGTGTGTGTGTGTGTGTGTGTGTGTGTGTGTGTGTGTGTGTGTGTGTGTGTGTGTGTGTGTGGGGGGGGGGGGGTCTGTGTGTGTGTCTGAGTGTGTGTCCTTATTCATTTAAAAAACAGACAGTGTTCTTCTGGCTCATTACATTACATGACATTACATGTCATTTAGCTGACGCTTTTATCCAAGGCGACTTACAATTGAGTGCTTTCAACTGTGAAGGTTCAAACTCCAGACAACAAGTAGTAAGTGCAAGTACATTAGCTTTAAATAAGCTAAGCTACAAAGAGAGATATGAAAGTGCAGTTTAGACATGTGCAGGTTAAACATATGAAAGTGCAGGTTAGACATATGAAAGTGCAGGTTAGACATATGAAAGTGCAGGTTAGACATATGAAAGTGCAGGTTAGACATATGAAAGTGCAGGCTAGACATATGAAAGTGCAGGCTAGACATATGAAAGTGCAGGTTAGACATATGAAAGTGCAGGTTAGACATATGAAAGTGCAGGCTAGACATATGAAAGTGCAGGTTAGACATATGAAAGTGCAGGTTAGACATATGAAAGTGCAGGTTAGACATATGAAAGTGCAGGCTCAGAATGGGCCTTTGCATCATGAATCGTACAGCTCTGCTCCTTCGCAGGATAAATAAAGGCTGCTGAGCGCTGCCTCCCTCCGTGTGGGCTGGCAGGCTGCAGGAGGCTGGATCTGGCTTCGGGCCCTGGCAGCAGATACCCTGCTGGTGTAACAGATGGTCCAGTGCATCATGGGAGAGTCATGTCCACAAATATCCATTACAGTCTTAAATAGCACAGGAAGCTGCCATGGAGGTGAGGAAGGCAGGTTGAGCGTGTCGCATCGCACACTGGTTTAGCACGATACGTGGAAGGACACGTAGGGGATTTAAAAGGCACATTTGTTGATGTTGTTGAAAGTTTTATTGTCTTTTTGTCTTGGTTCAGACACTGTGTTTTACAGCTAGGCGTTTGGGTGAAAACGCAGATTTTTTTTAGACGTTTTGAATGGGGGTATTGGGTTAAGGCTGCGACCAGAGGCAGAAAAAACCTGCAGGGGCGAAAAATTTGAGTTCAATTTAACTTTTGGGGGTCAGTGGACCCAGCAGCAGCTAACGTTAGACCCAGCAGCAGTGGGTCAGACCTTTAACGTTAGACCCAGCAGCAGTGGGTCAGACCTCTAACGTTAGACCCAGCAGCAGTGGGTCAGCAGACCACTAACGTTAGACCCAGCAGCAGTGGGTCAGAGGACCACTAACGTTAGACCCAGCAGCAGTGGGTCAGACCTCTAACGTTAGACCCAGCAGCAGTGGGTCAGAGGACCACTAACGTTAGACCCAGCAGCAGTGGGTCAGACCTCTAACGTTAGACCCAGCAGCAGTGGGTCAGAGGACCTCTAACGTTAGACCCAGCAGCAGTGGGTCAGACCTCTAACGTTAGACCCAGCAGCAGTGGGTCAGCAGACCACTAACGTTAGACCCAGCAGCAGTGGGTCAGAGGACCACTAACGTTAGACCCAGCAGCAGTGGGTCAGAGGACCACTAACGTTAGACCCAGCAGCAGTGGGTCAGACCTCTAACGTTAGACCCAGCAGCAGTGGGTCAGACCACTAACATTAGACCCAGCAGCAGTGGGTCAGACCTCTAACGTTAGACCCAGCAGCAGTGGGTCAGCAGACCACTAACGTTAGACCCAGCAGCAGTGGGTCAGACCTCTAACGTTAGACCCAGCAGCAGTGGGTCAGAGGACCTCTAACGTTAGACCCAGCAGCAGTGGGTCAGACCTCTAACGTTAGACCCAGCAGCAGTGGGTCAGAGGACCTCTAACGTTAGACCCAGCAGCAGTGGGTCAGAGGACCACTAACGTTAGACCCAGCAGCAGTGGGTCAGACCACTAACATTAGACCCAGCAGCAGTGGGTCAGACCTCTAACGTTAGACCCAGCAGCAGTGGGTCAGAGGACCACTAACGTTAGACCCAGCAGCAGTGGGTCAGACCTCTAACGTTAGACCCAGCAGCAGTGGGTCAGACCTCTAACGTTAGACCCAGCAGCAGTGGGTCAGAGGACCACTAACGTTAGACCCAGCAGCAGTGGGTCAGACCTCTAACGTTAGACCCAGCAGCAGTGGGTCAGCAGACCTCTAACGTTAGACCCAGCAGCAGTGGGTCAGAGGACCTCTAACGTTAGACCCAGCAGCAGTGGGTCAGACCTCTAACGTTAGACCCAGCAGCAGTGGGTCAGAGGACCTCTAACGTTAGACCCAGCAGCAGTGGGTCAGACCTCTAACGTTAGACCCAGCAGCAGTGGGTCAGAGGACCTCTAACGTTAGACCCAGCAGCAGTGGGTCAGAGGACCTCTAACGTTAGACCCAGCAGCAGTGGGTCAGAGGACCTCTAACGTTAGACCCAGCAGCAGTGGGTCAGACCTCTAACGTTAGACCCAGCAGCAGTGGGTCAGAGGACCTCTAACATTAGACCCAGCAGCAGTGGGTCAGAGGACCTCTAACGTTAGACCCAGCAGCAGTGGGTCAGAGGACCTCTAACGTTAGACCCAGCAGCAGTGGGTCAGAGGACCTCTAACGTTAGACCCAGCAGCAGTGGGTCAGACCTCTAACGTTAGACCCAGCAGCAGTGGGTCAGAGGACCACTAACGTTAGACCCAGCAGCAGTGGGTCAGAGGACCTCTAACGGTAGACCCAGCAGCAGTGGATCAGAGGACCTCTAACGTTAGACCCAGCACCAGTGGGTCAGAGGACCCACCCAGCAGCAGTGGGTCAGAGGACCTCTAACGTTAGACCCAGCAGCAGTGGGTCAGAGGACCCAGCAGCAGTGGGTCAGGACCTCTAACGTTAGACCCAGCAGCAGTGGGTCAGACCCCACTAACAGCCCAGCAGTGGGTCAGAGGACCTCTAACGTTAGACCCAGCAGCAGTGGGTCAGAGGACCTCTAACGTTAGACCCAGCAGCAGTGGGTCAGACCTCTAACGTTAGACCCAGCAGCAGTGGGTCAGAGGACCACTAACGTTAGACCCAGCAGCAGTGGGTCAGAGGACCACTAACGTTAGACCCAGCAGCAGTGGGTCAGAGGACCTCTAACGTTAGACCCAGCAGCAGTGGGTCAGACCTCTAACGTTAGACCCAGCAGCAGTGGGTCAGAGGACCACTAACGTTAGACCCAGCAGCAGTGGGTCAGAGGACCTCTAACGTTAGACCCAGCAGCAGTGGGTCAGACCTCTAACGTTAGACCCAGCAGCAGTGGGTCAGAGGACCACTAACGTTAGACCCAGCAGCAGTGGGTCAGAGGACCTCTAACGTTAGACCCAGCAGCAGTGGGTCAGAGGACCTCTAACGTTAGACCCAGCAGCAGTGGGTCAGAGGACCACTAACGTTAGACCCAGCAGCAGTGGGTCAGAGGACCTCTAACGTTAGACCCAGCAGCAGTGGGTCAGAGGACCTCTAACGTTAGACCCAGCAGCAGTGGGTCAGAGGACCTCTAACATTAGACCCAGCAGCAGTGGGTCAGAGGACCACTAACGTTAGACCCAGCTGCAGTGGGTCAGAGGACCTCTAACGTTAGACCCAGCAGCAGTGGGTCAGACCTCTAACATTAGACCCAGCAGCAGTGGGCTGCACTATATGTATTGTCCCTGACAAATAAACTGATAAAATAAGATAAAAAACTGTGAAATATAATATAATATAAAGTCTACTTGTACTTCTACTTGTACATGCACAAGAGATGGGCCGTTTCCGTGACACTCAAACCGCCAGAGAATCGCGGGATACCTTTTGCTGGTGCGTCCCTAAGTGTGTGTGTGTGTGTGTGTGTGTGTGTGTGTGTGTGTGTGTGTGTGTGTGTGTGTGTGTGTGTGTGTGTGTGTGTGTGTGTGTTTTGTGTTTGCAGATGTTCCTGACCGTGTACCTGAGCAACAACGAGCAGCACTTCAGTGAGGTTCCCATCACGCCGGAGACGCTGTGCAGAGACGTGGTGGAGCTCTGCAAGGAGCCCGGTGAGGCCGACTGCTACCTGGCTCAGGTGTGGAGAGGCTCAGGTCAGTTCCCCCCCCAAAAAAAACACTGAGTGATAAAGACCATCAAATGTATGTAGCGCACAGACATTTTTACTTCCCACCGACCATGTCCTCTCGGGTCAAAAACACTTTTTTCAATGTTTTTGTCGTTTTTTTTCAACGTTTGACATATGTTTTCACTTCCACTACCACTAACAACAACTATTTTCACTATAGTTTCTTATTTTTGGAATTCATAGCCAATAAACCTTGTGTATATGAAGTTATACCTCATTTTTTAGTAAAAAAAAATTAGTAATAATTTTGACTAATATTAGAGGAATGTATGTCGATGGATAATCAGAGACTGGTGTACAGTATGTCAAAGGTTAGTCAGAATACCGTTTAAACCATTTACATTTTATTTTTCAAATGCTATAAAATAAAACACTCAAAATTCAAAGAAAGCAATGATCAGTAGTTGTACTTGCGGAGAGCGTTGCAGGGAACCATCCACGTTATTTTTGTGTAATTTAGTAAAAAAGAAACCCATATTTCTGATGTAGAGATTCTGAAAACGGGTCAAATTTAAGGAGTTTTAAGGCTCTCAAGATTACAACTTCTGATCTCGTAATTTTCCCATCTGATTCTCTCGAAGTAAACGGTGGATGTTGTGTGTTTTTTTTTAACCAATCAGAGCACGTGGTTGGAGAAGGCGAGCGGATGTTGGAGGTGTTGCAGCGAGGCGGGCAGCAGAGGGGCGAGGTCCGTTACCTCCTGCGTCACCAGAGAGCTCCGGGACCAGAGACGGGTAAGAAGGAGTCCTGGATCAACTGATTGTACTAGCCTGATGAGCCCGACCCACATCCAGATGTTGGGTCTGGGAACTCCCCATTGGCTGGTCTCAATCCGAGGGGCGGGATCAACGGTTGTCTTTCAAATTCCCCTCTGCACGCAATAGGATAGCGCTACAACCAATCAGAGCTACGCTGGTTGATAGATTAAAGGTCCCATGGCATTTTAACATTAATATGAGTTCCCCCAGCCTGCCTGTGGTCCCCCAGTGGCTAGAAATGGTGATATGTGTAAACCGAGCCCTGGGAAGACCCAGGACTAGGTGGAGGGATTATATCTCCAACCTGGCCTGGGAACGCCTCGGGATCCCCCAGTCGGAGCTGTTTAATGTTGCTCGGGAAAGGGAAGTTTGGGGTCCCCTGCTGGAGCTGCTACCCCCGCGACCCGACACCGCATAAGCAGACGAAGATGGATGGATTTTTAGGGCATTTCCTCTCTAACTGGGACGTTTTGGGACCGATTGGTGGCATTGCTGTGTACAAGGGTGTAACTTTAGGTTTAACATTGGGGAGGGTTGAGATCTCCAAACTATCTAGGGAGGTCCCAGGACATGTCTGCATGTAATTAAACTCCAAAATAAACACCAAAAAACACCCATCCCCCTCTCAATTTAGGCCTATGGCTGTGGACCAAGTTCCACCAAAAAAAGTTCCTTCCCGAGACTATTTAGCAGAGCCACTGTCGCTGTGTCCAGCTCTTAGTGCCGCCCGATACCGTTGGGATTGGTCTAAAGAAATGCAAACAGCCAAGAGCATTTTTTTCTCCTATCCCAGAATGCATCTGTGGTTCAGCCAGACCTTCCTCCGCAGCGCTGCGCAGACATAGCTGGACATGAGAGACTAATAAAATGGTGAAAATAGTTAAAGTGAACCGTGAATGAAAGATAAATGAATATTTTGTGCTGATGATAATAATAACAATAACAATAATAATAAATTTTATTTAAAGGCGCCTTTCTCGGCACTCAAGGACACCGTACAGGGATACAAAAGACATTAAAACCAGCTAAACAAAAAGAATACAACAGACCTGAAGGGAAAGTCAGAGGACCGTTAATATCTGTACTGTAAGTTCTTACTGCAATCCATCCAGTAGTTTATTGAGAAATATGGGTCTGCATAGTGGTGCTCCCTCTTAGTGGATTAGAGGACTAATCGGTGGTTTTGCTCTTAGTCAACTTAGATCTCTTTAGTCCATTAGTCATGATGCTGTTTTCATGCTGAATGACTTATTTCCAAGAAACGTACGAGCACATCTCTGGTAAACACAAGAACTAAAGTGGTGCTTTTAGCACGACTCTTAGTGGAGAAACTCAGATTTACAGATCTGTCGATTAAATCAACTAATCGATTGAATGAGTGTTAGTGGACTAAGGATTTCTTCAATCGAGCACAGCCCTGGGTCTGCAGCTGAGAACGTAACGGTAGCGTCGACACTGATTGTGTTTTCCCGTCCAGGTGGATCCAGAGCTGCGGATCAGATGGTGAAGAGGAACCAGCTCAAAGCTTCCATGGACAGATGCCTGGAGAACGGGGTGAGACGCCGGTGGTTAACCTGCAGACTACCAGAGAATAGAGTCAGGTTAACCTGCAGACTACCAGAGAATAGAGTCAGGTTAACCTGCAGACTACCAGAGAATAGAGTCAGGTTAACCTGCAGACTACCAGAGAATAGAGTCAGGTTAACCTGCAGACTAACCTGCAGACTACCAGAGAATAGAGTCAGGTTAACCTGCAGACTACCAGAGAATAGAGTCAGGTTAACCTGCAGACTACCAGAGAATAGAGTCAGATTAACCTGCAGACTACCAGAGAATAGAGTCAGGTTAACCTACAGACTACCAGAGAATAGAGTCAGGTTAACCTGCAGACTACCAGAGAATAGAGTCAGGTTAACCTGCAGACTACCAGAGAATAGAGTCAGGTTAACCTGCAGACTACCAGAGAATAGAGTCAGGTTAACCTGCAGACTACCAGAGAATAGAGTCAGGTTAACCTGCAGACTACCAGAGAATAGAGTCAGATTAACCTGCAGACTACCAGAGAATAGAGTCAGGTTAACCTGCAGACTACCAGAGAATAGAGTCAGGTTAACCTGCAGACTACCAGAGAATAGAGTCAGGTTAACCTGCAGACTACCAGAGAATAGAGTCAGGTTAACCTACAGACTACCAGAGAATAGAGTCAGGTTAACCTGCAGACTACCAGAGAATAGAGTCAGGTTAACCTGCAGACTACCAGAGAATAGAGTCAGGTTAACCTGCAGACTACCAGAGAATAGAGTCAGGTTAACCTGCAGACTACCAGAGAATAGAGTCAGGTTAACCTGCAGACTACCAGAGAATAGAGTCAGATTAACCTGCAGACTACCAGAGAATAGAGTCAGGTTAACCTGCAGACTACCAGAGAATAGAGTCAGGTTAACCTGCAGACTACCAGAGAATAGAGTCAGGTTAACCTGCAGACTACCAGAGAATAGAGTCAGGTTAACCTGCAGACTACCAGAGAATAGAGTCAGGTTAACCTGCAGACTACCAGAGAATAGAGTCAGGTTAACCTGCAGACTACCAGAGAATAGAGCAGACTGGAGCCGAGTCATCTGTGCTGTCCCTGACTCTGACTGTGTGTGTGTGTGTTGTTACCTGTGTGTGTCTGTGTGTGTGTTACCTGTTTGTGTGTGTGTGTGTGTGTTACCTGTGTGTGTGTGTGTGTGTGTGTGTGTGTGTGTGTGTGTGTGTGTGTGTGTGTGTGTGTGTGTGTGTGTGTGTGTGTGTGTGTGGTCTCCGTGACGCTGAGCGACCTGCAGGATCTGGCAACCCGACAGCAGCAGCAGATCAACACCCAGCAGCAGCTGCTGGCCGCCAAGGTGCCAAACACACTGCTGCTAATGCTAACGCTAACGTTAACGTTAACGTTAAAGATATGTCATCTAGACATGAATACATATTAATAAATTACATGTTGATGTTTGAAAGTCTCGAGGTTTTGATATGAATGCAGATATATGTAAATGCAATTTAAAAAAAAAATTATTTGATTTTCTAGTATTGCTCCTGTCAATCCAGAAGGAAATATTCTGGAGCCTATTTTGCCGTCAATACTGCCGACGTTGTCTTTGCTGTAATCAGATCATAATATATTTATGTTTATGGGTGTTAACCGGTGGAGTGTGTTTGGTGTTAACCGGTGGAGTGTGTGTGGTGTTAACCGGTGGAGTGTTTGGTGTTAACCGTGGAGTGTGTGTGGTGTTAACCGTGGAGTGTGTGTGGTGTTAACCGTGGAGTTTGGTGTTAACCGTGGAGTGTGTGGTGTTAACCGTGGAGTGTGTGTGTGGTGTTAACCGTGAAGTGTGTTTGGTGTTAACCGTGGAGGTGTGTGGTGTTAACCGTGAAGTGTGTTTGGTGTTAACCGGTGGAGTGTGTGTGGTGTTAACCGGTGGAGTGTGTGTGGTGTTAACCGGTGAAGTGTGTGGTGTTAACCGGTGGAGTGTGTTTGGTGTTAACCAGTGGAGTGTGTTTGGTGTTAACCGGTGGAGTGTGTGTGGTGTTAACCGTGGAGTGTGTGTGTGTTAACCGTGGAGTGTGTGTGGTGTTAACTGGTAGAGTGTGTGTGGTGTTAACCGGTGTGTGTGGTGTTAACCGCAGAGTGTGTGGTGTGTTAACCGGGTGTGTGTGGTGTTAACCGTGGAGTGTGTGTGGTGTTAACCGGGAGTGTGTGGTGTTAACCGGTGAAGTGTGTGTGGTGTTAACCGGTGGAGTGTGTTTGGTGTTAACCGGTGGAGTGTGTGTGGTGTTAACCGGTGGAGTGTGTGTGGTGTTAACCGGTGAAGTGTGTTTGGTGTTAACCATTGGAGTGTGTGTGGTGTTAACCGGTGGAGTGTGTTTGGTGTTAACCGGTGGAGTGTGTGTGGTGTTAACCGGTGGAGTGTGTTTGGTGTTAACCATTGGAGTGTGTGTGGTGTTAACCGGTGGAGTGTGTGTGGTGTTAACCGGTGGAGTGTGTGTGGTGTTAACCATTGGAGTGTGTGTGGTGTTAACCGTGGAGTGTGTGTGGTGTTAACCGTGGAGTGTGTGTGGTGTTAACCGTGGAGTGTGTGTGGTGTTAACCGTGAAGTGTTTGGTGTTAACCATTGGTGTGTTGTTAACCGGTGGAGTGTGTGTGGTGTTAACCGGTGGAGTGTGTTTGGTGTTAACCGTGGAGTGTGTGTGGTGTTAACCGGTGGAGTGTGTGTGGTGTTAACCGGTGGAACCGTGTGTGTGTGGTGTTAACCGTGGAGTGTGTGTGGTGTTAACCGTGGAGTGTGTGGGTGTTAACCGGTGGAGTGTGTTTGGTGTTAACCGGTGGAGTGTGTGTGGTGTTAACCGTGGAGTGTGTGTGGTGTTAACCGGTGGAGTGTGTTTGGTGTTAACCGTGGAGTGTGTTTGGTGTTAACCGGTGGAGTGTGTGGGTGTTAACCGTGGTGGTGTGTGTGGTGTTAACCGGTGGAGTGTGTTTGGTGTTAACCGGTGGAGTGTGTGTGGTGTTAACCGGTGAAGTGTGTTTGGTGTTAACCGTGGAGTGTGTTTGGTGTTAACCGTGAAGTGTGTTTGGTGTTAACCGTGGAGTGTGTTTGGTGTTAACCGGTGTGTGTGGGTGTTAACCGGTGGAGTGTGTGGTGTTAACCAGTGGAGTGTGTTTGGTGTTAACCGGTGGAGTGTGTGTGGTGTTAACCGGTGGAGTGTGTGTGGTGTTAACCGGTGGAGTGTGTGTGGTGTTAACCGTGGAGTGTGTGTGGTGTTAACCGTGTGGTGTTAACCGTGTGTGTGGTGTTAACCGTGGAGTGTGTGTGGTGTTAACCGTGGAGTGTGTGTGGTGTTAACCGTGGAGTGTGTTTGGTGTTAACCATTGGAGTGTGTGTGGTGTTAACCGGTGGAGTGTGTGTGGTGTTAACCGGTGGAGTGTGTGTGGTGTTAACCGGTAGAGTGTGTGTGGTGTTAACCGGTAGAGTGTGTGTGGTGTTAACCGGTGAAGTGTGTGTGGTGTTAACCGGTGGAGTGTGTGTGGTGTTAACCGGTGGAGTGTGTGTGGTGTTAACCGGTGGAGTGTGTGTGGTGTTAACCGTGAAGTGTGTTTGGTGTTAACCATTGGAGTGTGTGTGGTGTTAACCGTGGAGTGTGTTTGGTGTTAACCGTGGAGTGTGTTTGGTGTTAACCGTGGAGTGTGTGTGGTGTTAACCGGTGGAGTGTGTTTGGTGTTAACCATTGGAGTGTGTGTGGTGTTAACCATTGGAGTGTGTGTGGTGTTAACCGGTGGAGTGTGTTTGGTGTTAACCATTGGAGTGTGTGTGGTGTTAACCGGTGGAGTGTGTGTGGTGTTAACCGGTGGAGTGTGTGTGGTGTTAACCGGTGGAGTGTGTGGTGTTAACCGGTGAAGTGTGTTTGGTGTTAACCATTGGAGTGTGTGTGGTGTTAACCGGTGGAGTGTGTTTGGTGTTAACCGGTGGAGTGTGTGTGGTGTTAACCGGTGGAGTGTGTGTGGTGTTAACCGGTGGAGTGTGTGTGGTGTTAACCGGTGGAGTGTGTGTGGTGTTAACCGGTGAAGTGTGTTTGGTGTTAACCGGTGGAGTGTGTTTGGTGTTAACCGGTGGAGTGTGTGTGGTGTTAACCGTGGAGTGTGTGGTGTTAACCGTGGAGTGTGTTTGGTGTTAACCGGTGGAGTGTGTGTGGTGTTAACCGGTGGAGTGTGTGTGGTGTTAACCGAAG
>NC_041332.1:3182160-3187160 GCF_004354835.1 Perca flavescens
TTCTGAAACTAAGCTCACGTCTCTTCGGTGAGTTCTGAGGAACCTTTTGGACCGACTCGGGGAGACCGATCAGTCCGATCAGCTCTACCGCCGATGGTCGGCCGTCTGGTTTGGTGTGTAACCGGCTTTAGCTTCCCTTCCTTGCGTGTTTTTGACTGAGCTCCGCCCCCTTTTGCTCCCAGCTGAGGAACAAGCTGAACCAGGACCAGAGCGGGCGGCTGCAGCAGCAGAGAGACAGCCTGAACAAGAGGACCCTGGAGGCAGCCGCCATGGACCGGAGGCTGGCCGAGCTCCGCCACAGGCTCTGGAAGAAGAAGGCAGCCCTGCAGCAGAAGGAGAACCTGCTGGTCAGTGAACGCACACACACACACACACACACACACAGACACAGAGACACACACACACACACACACACACACACAGAGACACACACACACACACACACACACACACACACACACACACACACACACACACACACACACTCACACACACACACACACACAGACACACACACACACACACACACACACACACACACACACACACACACAGAGACACACACACACACACACACACACACACACACACACACACACACACACACACACACACACACACACACACACACACACACACACACACACACACACACACACACACACACACACACACACACACACACACACACACACACACACACACACACACACACACACACACACACACACACACACACAGAGACACACACACACACACAGACACACAAACAGAGACATACACACACACACACACACACACACACACACACACACACACACACACACACACACACACACACACACACACACACACACACACACACACAGACACATACACACACACACACACACACACACACACACACACACACAGACACACAAACAGAGACACACACACACACACACACACACACACACACACACACACACACACACAGACACACACACACACACACACACACACACACACACACACACACACAGACACACACACACACACACACACACACACACACACACACAGAGACACACACACACACACAGAGACACACAAACAGAGACATACACACACACACACACACATATATATATATATATATATATATATATATATATATATATAGTATACATATTCTCTCCGTTCCCAGCAGGCGAGTCCTGACGGCGCGGCCCCTCAGCACGCCGCGGGCTCCAGAGTGGCGGCGGTGGGGCCGTACATCCAGACGGGCTCCCAGGGGCCCCCGGTGCCGGCACGCCACCACGCCGTGGTGAAGCCGGCGTACCCGGACGGCACTGCCACCCTGCCCATGCCCGCTTCGGCCCTGAAGCCGCCGCCGAGGCCCGCCAAACCAGCCGCAGGTACCGGACAGGGCTGGGTAACGTTAGCCTACCGTTAGCTAGTCGCTGGCCTAAACACATGGCAGCAGGTAACGTTAGCCTACCATTAGCTAGTAGCTGGCCTAAACACATGGCAGCAGGTAACGTTAGCCTACCGTTAGCTAGTCGCTGGCCTAAACACATGGCAGCAGGTAACGTTAGCCTACCGTTAGCTAGTAGCTGGCCTAAACACATGGCAGCAGGTAACGTTAGTCTACCATTAGCTAGTAGCTGGCCTAAACACATGGCAGCAGGTAACGTTAGCCTACCGTTAGCTAGTAGCTGGCCTAAACACATGGCAGCAGGTAACGTTAGCCTACCGTTAGCTAGTAGCTGGCCTAAACACATGACAGCAGGTAACGTTAGCCTACCATTAGCTAGTAGCTGGCCTAAACACATGGCAGCAGGTAACGTTAGCCTACCATTAGCTAGTAGCTGGCCTAAACACATGGCAGCAGGTAACGTTAGCCTACCGTTAGCTAGTAGCTGGCCTAAACACATGACAGCAGGTAACGTTAGCCTACCATTAGCTAGTAGCTGGCCTAAACACATGGCAGCAGGTAACGTTAGCCTACCATTAGCTAGTAGCTGGCCTAAACACATGGCAGCAGGTAACGTTAGCCTACCGTTAGCTAGTAGCTGGCCTAAACACATGGCAGCAGGTAACGTTAGTCTACCGTTAGCTAGTCGCTGGCCTAAACACATGGCAGCAGCTAATGTTAGCCCACCGTTAGCTAGTCGCTGGCCTAAACACATGGCAGCAGGTAACATTAGCCTTGTAATTTCAGGTAACGTTAGCCTTGTAATTTCAGGTAACGTTAGCCTTGTAATTTCCCCACTGGGGATCAATAAACAGTAAAAATAAAAAAATAAAAATAAACACATGGCAGCAGGTAACATTATTCTACCGTTAGCTAGTACCTGGTCTAAACACATGGCAGCAGGCAACGTTAGCCCACCATTAGCTAGTAGCTGGCCTAAACACATGGCAGCAGGCAACGTTAGCCCACCATTAGCTAGTAGCTGGCCTAGACACATGGCAACAGATAACGTTAGCCTACCGTTAGCTAGTAGCTGGCCTAAACACATGGCAACAGGTAACGTTAGCCTACCGTTAGCTAGTAGCTGGCCTAAACACGGTTTACCCTTGTGTTGTCTTCCCGTCGTTTAAATTAAAACTTTTGTTTTCAACACTTGATGTTTTTTTCAATTTCTTTCCTCCAATTTTTGAAGCTTTTTTTGACATTTTTGTCACTTTGTTTCAACTTTCTTTTGTCTTTTAAAATATTTTTTTAAAATGCTATAAAATATAACGAAGAACCCAAATTCATCGAATAGTGAGACTTACTTGTGACGAGCGTCGTAGGGAACCATCCACGTTATTTTCCGTGACAACTTGGTTGAAAGGAACCCATCTTCGTTCCCACACACCAACCAAACACCGAGATGTGTGGCTAACTTACTTCCGTTGCTCTCTACAGGTTTCTCATCCAAGACGAACAAACTCTCTGACTGGAGCGGCTCGTTTTCGGAGTCCGCTGGCGGCGGCGGCGGTTTCAGCAACGCCTCCACGCTGCCGCGCATGTCCAGCCTCGGCCGCCTCACCTCAGGTCAGTCACCGCCAGCCGCCGGAAGGAACCGAGTGCATCTGCCCAAAGGTACTTACATACCTGCAAACTAGTCACTTTTCGACGAAAATTGCCATTTTTGCCGGTCCGATCGGACCGAATAGCAACTCGGATTTCGGTGCCTTATTTAGGTGTCACTTAAATGCCTGCGCTTCTCTCTGATGCTCCGAAAACTGACGTTAAAGGGGACAGAAACATCGCCACACGGGACGCTAGTTAAGTACACCTGACAGCAGGTAACGTTAGCCTACCGTTAGCTAGTTAACACTACACTTGGCAGCAGGTAACGTTAGCCTACTGTTAGCTAGTTAACACTACACTTGGCAGCAGGTAACGTTAGCCTACCGTTAGCTAGTTAACACTACACTTGGCAGCAGGTAACGTTAGCCTACTGTTAGCTAGTTAACACTACACTTGGCAGCAGGTAACGTTAGCCTACTCTTAGCTAGTTAACACTACACTTGGCAGCAGGTAACGTTAGCCTACTCTTAGCTAGTTAACACTACACCTGACAGCAGGTAACATTAGCCTACCGTTAGCTAGTTAACACTACACTTGGCAGCAGGTAACGTTAGCCTACTGTTAGCTAGTTAACACTACACTTGGCAGCAGGTAACGTTAGCCTACCGTTAGCTAGTTAACACTACACTTGGCAGCAGGTAACGTTAGCCTACTGTTAGCTAGTTAACACTACACTTGGCAGCAGGTAACGTTAGCCTACTGTTAGCTAGTTAACACTACACTTGGCAGCAGGTAACGTTAGCCTACTGTTAGCTAGTTAACACTACACATGGCAGCAGGTAACGTTAGCCTACCGTTAGCTAGTTAACATTACACTTGGCAGCAGGTAACGTTAGCCTACTGTTAGCTAGTTAACACTACACTTGGCAGCAGGTAACGTTAGCCTACTGTTAGCTAGTTAACACTACACTTGGCAGCAGGTAACGTTAGCCTACCGTTAGCTAGTTAACACTACACTTGGCAGCAGGTAACGTTAGCCTACCGTTAGCTAGTTAACACTACACTTGGCAGCAGGTAACGTTAGCCTACTGTTAGCTAGTTAACACTACACTTGGCAGCAGGTAACGTTAGCCTACTCTTAGCTAGTTAACACTACACCTGACAGCAGGTAACATTAGCCTACCGTTAGCTAGTTAACACTACACTTGGCAGCAGGTAACGTTAGCCTACTGTTAGCTAGTTAACACTACACTTGGCAGCAGGTAACCTTAGCCTACCGTTAGCTAGTTAACACTACACTTGGCAGCAGGTAACGTTAGCCTACCGTTAGCTAGCAGCTGGAGCAAACACGGTTAAAATGCTAACAGCTAAACAGTGTAAAAGTGTGTCTATATTTCACTGGAGAGGATTCCAACAATAGTCTATAGCTGCCGTTGTCTGAACCTCAACACAGATGTTGCATTCACTTGAAACTTGCCTTGTCAGCCTCGTGCTGCATTCAAAGTTATTGTAAAATACCCTTTTTCCCATCCAGTGGTTGTTTTTGCTGTTTAACAGGAATTTACTGGTTAAATAAGTTGTTATTGTTATTACATTTTTAATAAATCATTTCATTTTGACCCTGTTATATAAAAAAAATTATATATATATATATATATATAGATATATTTTAAAGTATTGTTTTGGACGCCTGGTTGGCTCACCTGGTGGAGCGGGAACCCATATATAGAGGTTTGCTCCTTGACGCAGTGAGAACTTTGGGAAGGGGCGAAAATCCTGGTTATCTGATTGGATAAACCATCTGTCTATCACCACCTATGGCTGGTGATAGTCGCTTCTCGTTGCGTCACACCTAAACCCGCCTCAAAGCCACCGCTGATTGGTCGGTCGTTTGATCTGCGAGTAGACAACTGGAGCTCGCCAGGTCAGGTCGGTCTCACCACGCTGGCTTTATCCAACGTTTGTGTTGCCTTTCTGGGGAATATTTCTGGGT
>NC_041332.1:3192160-3194660 GCF_004354835.1 Perca flavescens
GGGGGCAGCAGCCCTCCTCCTCTGATGTCACCACCTCCGGCTCTGCGCCCGACGGCGGCGAGCTCGACGGCGGTTTCCCGGCCAACGGCGAGACGGCCGAGCGCTCCACGCCGCGGCCGCTCAGCCCCACCAAGCTCCTCCCCTTCCTGTCCCACCCCCACCGTTGCCCCGGCGACCCCGACGCCGGCGGCGGCGACCTGGAGGCCCTGCGGCGGCGGCTGCAGCGCGCCCCGCGGCCCCTGAAGAAGCGCGGCTCCATCACGGAGCCCGAGGGCCCCACGGTGGAGCTCAACATCCAGAAGCTGCTCTACCAGAGGACCACGCTGGCCGCCATGGAGACCATCGCCATGGAGACCATCCCCACGGAGACCATCGCCACGGAGACCATCCCCACGGAAACCATCCCCACGGAGAAGACGCTGAGCCCTTCTGAAGTGAGTGTGTGTGTGTGTGTGTCTCTGTGTGTGTGTTTGTGTGTCTCTCCGTGTGTGTGTGTGTGTCTCTGTGTGTGTGTTTGTGTGTGTCTCTCTGTGCGTGTGTGTGTCTGTGTGTCTGTGTATGTGTCTCTCTCGGTGTGTATGTGTGTGTGTCTCTGTGTGTGTCTCTGTGTGTGTGTCTCTGTGTGTGTCTCTCTGTGTGTGTGTCTCTGTGTGTGTGTGTGTGTGTGTCTCTCTGTGTGTGTGTCTGTGTGTGTGTGTGTGTGTGTCTCTCTGTGTGTGTCTGTGTGTCTCTGTGTGTGTGTGTGTGTCTCTCTCTCTGTGTGTATGTCTGTGTGTGTGTCTCTCTGTGTGTGTCTGTGTGTGTCTCTGTGTGTGTCTGTGTGTGTATCTCTGTGTGTGTCTCTGTGTGTGTGTGTGTGTGTGTGTGTGTGTGTGTGTGTGTGTGTGTGTGTGTGTGTGTGTGTGTGTGTGTGTGTGTGTGGCGGTTCTAGACAAATTTTACTATGGGGGGGGGCCAAGGAGGGGCACATTAAAAAATGGCAACAAATGATATTTAAAGATTATAAACTTTATTTTACTTTTAAATCATATAAACATTTATTTTGTACAATAATGAGTGCAAGTGCAAGAGAGGTAGGGCCATAAAAAATGAAAAATGTCTCCATGCACAGCAACATGTAGAGTCCATCATGACAGAATACCCGAGCCATGGATGAAGATTAGACCAGTTTGGCCTGAAGCTCCGTCTTCTGTCCCCCGTCAACATGGTTGGAAATATATTCAAGTTGGGCTGTACTGCTACATCATTCTTGGACTTGCTGCTATCTGTAGAAAGATGTACAGTAAACATAGGGCACACATACAACATTTATTTACTTACAGTGGTATGCATGAGTTTAGACACCCATGCTAAAGTTGACAAAAAAAATGCCTTAATCTTAATGCCTTAATTTAAAAAAAAAATGAGGGAAAATCCAACCTTTAAGGACACCAATTTTCTTTGTGAATGAATAATGACGTAAATAAATAAATGTTCTTCCTTAAAATACAGGGGGCATAAGTCAGTCCACCCCTATGTTAGATTCCCATAGAGGCAGCAGATGTTTATTATTAAAGGCCAGTTATTTCATGGATCAGGATACTATGGTGAAGGGTATGTGATGATGTGGGGGTATGGTGAAGGGTATGTGATGATGTGGGGGTATGGTGAAGGGTATGTGACGATGCGGGGGAATGGTGAAGGGTATGTGATGATGTGGGGGTATGGTGAAGGGTATGTGATGATGTGGGGGTATGGTGAAGGGTATGTGATGATGTGGGGGTATGGTGAAGGGTATGTGATGATGGGGGGGTATGGTGAAGGGTATGTGATGATGTGGGGGTATGGTGAAGGGTATGTGACGATGCGGGGGTATGGTGAAGGGTATGTGATGATGTGGGGGTATGGTGAAGGGTATGTGATGATGTGGGGGTATGGTGAAGGGTATGTGATGATGGGGGGTATGATGAAGGGTATGTGATGATGTGGGGGTATGGTGAAGGGTATGTGATGATGTGGGGGTATGGTGAAGGGTATGTGATGATGTTGGGGGTATGGTAAAGGGTATGTGATGATGTGGGGGTATGATGAAGGGTATGTGATGATGTGGGGGGTATGGTGAAGGGTATGTGATGATGGGGGGTATGGTGAAGGGTATGTGATGATGTGGGGGTATGGTGAAGGGTATGTGATGATGTGGGGGGTATGGTGAAGGGTATGTGATGATGTGGGGGGGTATGGTGAAGGGTATGTGATGATGTGGGGGTATGGTGAAGGGTATGTGATGATGTGGGGGTATGGTGAAGGGTATGTGATGATGTGGGGGTATGGTGAAGGGTATGTGATGATGTGGGGGTATGGTGAAGGGTATGTGACGATGGGGGGAATGGTGAAGGGTATGTGATGATGTGGGGGTATGGTGAAGGGTATGTGATGATGTGGGGTATGGTGAAGGGTATGTGATGATGTGGGGGTATGGTGAAGGGTATGTGATGATGTGGGGGTATGGTGAAGGGTATGT
>NC_041332.1:3212160-3219660 GCF_004354835.1 Perca flavescens
TAAACCCAACCATTTATTGTGTTCCTAAACGTGTTTTTGTCGTTATTTTCCGTGTTTTTGTCACTGTTTTGTTACTAAAGCCTTTCCCTGTGTTCTTTTCCTAAACTAGTGCTGCCACCTCTTGGTCGATTAGTCGACTAATCATCGTTTTGGTCTCAGTCGACTAAGATTTCTTTAGTCCATTAGTCATTTTTTATGCTTATTCGTGCTTAATTACTTATTTCCAAGAAACTTCTGAGCACATTTCTGGTAAACACGAGATTTAAAGTGGTGCTTTTGCAGGTTTAATTGTGGAGAAACTCCATTGAATCTACCAGCCAGCCTTGCTCTGATTGGTTGTAGCTAGTCTTTATCCAATCCACTTTATTTATATAGCACCAGAAAATTCCATATAGTTCCAGAAAGTTGTCTTTGACAAGGCTCCAGTTACAGAGAGACTATAAAAACGAGACGTGGGGGGTGTTGAGGTACCAGCTGACTGTGGGGGGTTCACTGTGTGCTATTCAACATGGCTACTGCAGATGGGATGAAGGATCTCAAAGTGGTCTTGAGACTAAGGCCGATCTCGAGTACTACAACACTGTCTCATGGTAAGTCTTACCCAACGGGGTCACCGGGAAGCTTCTTTAGGAGGTTCAGGGAGATGAGGTACCAGAACCCTGCAGAACCCTGCAGAACCCTGCAGAACCCTGCAGAACCTTGCAGAACCCTGCAGAACCCTGCAGAACCTTGCAGAACCCTGCAGAACCCTGCAGAACCCTGCAGAACCCTGCAGAACCCCGTCTCCATCTCACTACGCTGCCACCGTCTTGGTAAAGTGCTGCCCTGTGAGTGGTGGTAATTGCTGGTGTATCTCTGTGTGTGTCTCTGTGTGTGTGTGTGTGTGTGTTTCTGTGTGTGTGTGTGTGTGTATCTCTGTGTGTGTGTGCGTGTGTGTCTGTGTGTCTCTGTGTGTGTGTGTGTGTGTGTGTGTGTGTGTGTGTGTGTGTGTGTGTATCTGTGTGTGTGTGTGTGTGTGTGTCTGTGTGTGTGTGTGTATCTGTGTGTGTGTGTGTGTGTGTATCTGTGTGTGTGTGTGTGTCTGTGTGTGTGTGTGTCTCTGTGTGTGTGTATCTCTGTGGGTGTGTGTGTGTGTGTGTCTGTGTGTGTGTATCTCTGTGTGGGTGTGTCCCTGTGTGTGTGTGTGTGTGTGTGTCTGTGTGTGTGTCCCTGTGTGTGCGTGTGTGTGTCTCTGTGTGTGTCTCTGTGTGTGTGTCCCTGTGTGTGTGTGTGTGTGTGTGTGTGTGTCTCTGTGTGTGTGTGTTTGTCTCTCTGTGTGTGTGTGTGTGTCTCTCTCTCTGTGTGTGTGTGTCTCTGTGTGTGTCTCTCTCTGTGTGTGTGTGTGTGTCTCTGTGTGTGTGTCTCTGTGTGTGTGTGTGTGTGTGTGTGTGTGTGTGTGTGTGTGTGTGTGTGTGTGTGTGTATCTGTGTGTGTGTGTGTGTGTGTGTGTGTGTGTGTGTGTCTGTGTGTGTGTGTGTGTGTGTGTGTGTGTGTGTGTGTGTGTGTGTGTGTGTGTGTGTGTGTGTGTGTGTGTGTGTGTGTGTGTGTGTGTGTGTGTGTGTGTGTCTGTGTGTGTGTGTGTGTGTGTGTGTGTGTCTGTGTGTGTGTGTGTGTGTGTGCGTGTCTCTGTGTGTGTGTGTGTGTGTGTGTGTGTGTGGCGTGCAGGTGTCCAGGAGAAGATGGGTGTGATGAACCGAGGCGTGGTCTACGCCCTGTGGGACTACGAGCCTCAGAGCGAGGACGAGCTGGGCTTCAGGGAGGGAGACTGCATCACGGTGCTGAGCCGGGAGGACCCCGCCGAGACCGAGTGGTGGTGGGCCAGATGTGGGGACCACGAGGGCTACATCCCCCGAAACCTGCTGGGGGTGAGCTCGTCTATACATCCTCCACGTGTCATTTCCCCGGTGGCGCTGGAAATTAGTGTTCTGAATAAAAAAATAAAGTTTAAATATAAAAAGTATTAGGGCAACTTTCACAGCTGTATGTGTATATTTTTTACTGTTGATTTATTTAACTTTTTCCAGTTTTTTTAAGTTCAATAATTGCAACATCTTTCCAGAAGTCAGCGAGTAATCGTGTTAAATTATCGTGATTTCAATATTGACCGAAATAATCGCGATTATATTTTTTTCCATCATCGAGCAGCCCTAGTCCGAGGTTTCTGCCTAAAACATACGTTTTTCCTCGCCACCGGTAGCACAAAATGCTTTTGTTGTTGGGTTATAGAACCAGAAATATCAGACAGTGTCTACCTATGTTATGGGACTTATAGAACCAGAAATATCAGACAGTGTCTACCTATGTTATGGGACTTATAGAACCAGAAATATCAGACAGTGTCTACCTATGTTATGGGACTTATAGAAACAGAAATATCAGACAGTGTCTACCTATGTTATGGGACTTATAGAACCAGAAATATCAGACAGTATCTACCTATGTTATGGGACTTATAGAACCAGAAATATCAGACAGTATCTACCTATGTTATGGGACTTATAGAACCAGAAATATCAGACAGTGTCTACCTATGTTATGGGACTTATAGAAACAGAAATATCAGACAGTGTCTACCTATGTTATGGGACTTATAGAACCAGAAATATCAGACAGTTTCTACCTATGTTATGGGACTTATAGAAACAGAAATATCAGACAGTTTCTACCTATGTTATGGGACTTATAGAAACAGAAATATCAGACAGTGTCTACCTATGTTATGGGACTTATAGAACCAGAAATATCAGACAGTGTCTACCTATGTTATGGGACTTATAGAAACAGAAATATCAGACAGTGTCTACCTATGTTATGGGACTTATAGAAACAGAAATATCAGACAGTGTCTACCTATGTTATGGGACTTATAGAACCAGAAATATCAGACAGTTTCTACCTATGTTATGGGACTTATAGAAACAGAAATATCAGACAGTGTCTACCTACGTTATGGGACTTATAGAAACAGAAATATCAGACAGTGTCTACCTACGGTATGGGACTTATAGAAACAGAAATATCAGACAGTTTCTACCTATGTTATGGGACTTATAGAAACAGAAATATCAGACAGTGTCTACCTATGTTATGGGACTTATAGAAACAGAAATATCAGACAGTGTCTACCTATGTTATGGGACTTATAGAAACAGAAATATCAGACAGTGTCTACCTATGTTATGGGACTTATAGAACCAGAAATATCAGACAGTTTCTACCTATGTTATGGGACTTATAGAAACAGAAATATCAGACAGTGTCTACCTACGTTATGGGACTTATAGAAACAGAAATATCAGACAGTGTCTACCTATGGTATGGGACTTATAGAAACAGAAATATCAGACAGTTTCTACCTATGTTATGGGACTTATAGAAACAGAAATATCAGACAGTGTCTACCTATGTTATGGGACTTATAGAAACAGAAATATCAGACAGTTTCTACCTATGTTATGGGACTTATAATAAAGACAGTTGGAGAACAGTTAGATACAAAATAGGAGGAAAAAAGCGACAGAAAAACAGAAAAAGTGACAAAAAAGTAACAAAAATGTCGGGAAAAAACGTTGAAAAAGCCACTGTGTCGGGGTTCTAACCTCCGGTGGATTTGTGAGGACAATGGTTAACTGCTCCTCAGATCTCTGCCAATAAACACAGTCGTTCTCCCATCCAGTGTGGACTAGCCAGACCCTCCTCCGCAGCGCTGTGGAGGAGGAAGGTCTGAAGAAATTACAATTATTCAGTCCTTCCAGAAAAATGCAGACTTTTTCTTGTGATTGTTGCGGGGCAAAAATCCTTGATTATGCAGCACGTTTTTCTTAAAAAACGCGATGGAATATGCAGGATATTTATGCAATTTTTTGCGATGAAATTGCGGGAACTTGCAAAAACTGATGAAAGAGAGAAAAAAAAAAAGTGATTCTCCCCCCAACACCCTGCTTTTCAATGATGTTCACATCACGTAATTACATCACTTCGTAACATTTTTCAACTTTCTGCCAACTTTTGCTGCTTTTTTGCAGCAAAAATGCGGGGATTATGAAATCATGCAAGCCCTGCGTATTTCGCGCGGAAATCGGCAATTTATGCACAGAAAGTGCGGCGTATTTTAAAAAATTCTGCCCCCCACATAAATATGCGAACTTTGGCTGATTATGCGTTGAATTATGTGATTGAATAATCACGTTTTTATGGAGGTACTGAAAACTACTTCTGAACGTCTACACGTTCCACCAAAACCAGTTCCTTCCCGAGACTATTTAGCAGAGGCACCGAGGCTCCGTCCGGAGCTTAGCCCCGCCCCCCAAGACGATTGTGATTGTGATTGGTTTAAAGAAATGTCAATAAACCAGAGCAGGTTTTCCTCCTATCCAGGAAATGCTGCGTGGAGTAGTCAGACCCTCCTCCAAGGCTCTATGTAGGAGGGACTGGCAAAGCGACACAAGTCTCCAATGAACCATATTGTTAGTTATTACCAAATTACTTGAATGAACACATATGGAATTATGTACTTAACAAAAAAGTGTGAAATAACTGAAAACATGTCTTATATTTTAGATTCTTCAAAGTAGCCCCCCTTTGCTTTTTTATTAATAAGGGAAATAATTCCACTAATTAACCCTGACAAAGCACACCTGTGAAGGTAAAACCATTTCAGGTGACTACCTCATGAAGCTCATTGAGAGAACACCAAGGGTTTGCAGAGTTATCAAAAAAAGCAAAGGGTGGCTACTTTGAGGAATCTAAAATATAAGACATGTTTTCAGTTATTTCACACTTTTTTGTTAAGTACATAATTCCATATGTGTTCATTCATAGTTTTGATGCCTTCAGTGAGAATCTACAATGTAAATAGTCATGAAAATAAAAAAGGAAACACATTGAACGAGAAGGTGTGTCCAAACTTTTGGCCTGTACTGTACATCAATTTCCTGTGTGGGAAATGAAACGGAAACAGAGCGGTGACCCAGTTAAAAACCCAAACGTCTTGCTGTCCAGCCTGTCTGAGGAGAAGAGTGTGATGCCCTGCTCTGTCCGGTGAGGGAATTGAACCACCGACCCCTGCCGTCGTCTGTTTTAATCAGGGTCTTAAGGGCAGCTCCGAGAGTCCCGTTACCCAACGGGCTTTACGTAACGAGCTCCAGTGTCACGACGTTATCTCCGTCTCTAATGAAGACCCTCTCCTCTCTTTCATTTCCCAGCTGTATCTGAGGATCAAGCCGCGCCAGAGGAGCCTGGCTTAGCCCGCAAATCCTTCAGAAGACCGAAAACCCTCGTGAGAGGAGGACTCCAATCATCCGGACACAGGATGTCAGAGACAGATGTTTTTTTGGTTGTTTCAATCTCAGCACTAAAGAATGTCCCAATAAAGAGGTTAATCTGCGTCATGTGGTCAAATAAAAATCAGTTTATTCAAACGTATCAGCAGATATGTGTCCTTTTTGCTGATGAGTCATATCGGTCGGATCGCTTTCCTAGAAACCAAAATGTGAAAATTATTATTATTATTTTCTTTTTTTATTTCTTTTGGAATTCTTTATTTCATTGAATTGAAAGGTGACAGCTGACATTAAGACATGCAGGGAGAGAGATACTGCAGCAACAGTCACAGACTTGTTTTTTAAAGTGCTCATATTATGCTTTTTGGCTTTTTCCCCCTTTCCTTTATTGTGTTATATATATATTTTTGTGCATGTTATAGGTTTACAAAGTGAAAAAGCCCAAAGTCCCCCCCCCAAAGAGACTTACCATCTCCAACAGAAAACACTGTTCACCAACTGCTCCAAACACCTCTATTGTAGTCCAGCCTCATACTCTGCTTCTGACTGGCTAGTAGTCCTTACCTAGGTACTGTCAGGGCCCCTCATACTATGCCTGGCTAGTAGTCCTTACCTAGGTACTGTCAGGGTCCTCATACCTGCTTCTGACTGGCTAGTAGTCCTTACCTAGGTACTGGCAGGACACGTAGTCTGCTTCTGACTGGCTAGTAGTCCTACCTGGTACTGGGGACACACCCTCATACTCTGCTTCTGACTGGCTAGTAGTCCTTACCTAGGTACTGGTAGGGTCCTCATACTCTGCTTCTGAATGGCTAGTAGTCCTTACCTAGGTACTGTCAGGGTCCTCATACTCTGCTTCTGAATGGCTAGTAGTCCTTACCTAGCTACTGAGCATGTGCGACTCCCAACAAAGATGTTACAGCAGTGAGATGTCTCACTCTGCAGCTAAAACAGAGGCCTGAACACAGGGTGAAAAGAGGAGCTGAAATATGGTGTTTTTTGATAATTAAACCATGTAAACCTATTCTGGTACAACCTCTAAAATACAACAACCTGAAAATGAGCATAATATGGGGTCTGTAAAGTCACAATCTTGTTCCTTTAAGTTACAATCTTGTTTATTTAAGTTTGTAACTTAAAGGACCAAAGACTGACTTCCAGTATTTGTGCTAAGCTAAGTGTAGCCGTTCTGGACACAATGATCCATTCGTACATCCTTTGAAAACCATAAATAATTTAACAAATAACAGAAGGAATATTTGTTGTTCCAACAGTTTATTTATTAGCTAGAAGGACAATCGGGAGAAACCAGCCGATGAAGCCGCTCTTTAATGTTTCTAAATCTCACACTCTGACCTCTCGGCTCCTGCAGGACCAGATCGGCCGGCCTGGCATCGACGCGCGGCGCATGCACACTCAGAACATACAAAGTGCAAAGTCAACGGGCAACTTCCGTCTGAACAGTAAAGCAGTTTCAAATGCTACAACGGGACCCATGGAAGGTACATTCGATATTTAAAAAAAAAAGGTTTACAATTGCACAGAACCTCAGAGAAATAAGAGTAAAACGACAGCTTAAAACACTGGAAATATCACTTCAGACTTTAAATGAGAAGATTCAGAGAGCATGCAGGTCGTGTTCGGCTGCGATAAGCTACGTCAAACCAACAGAACAGGAGCTCAGAGCGAACTGGGAACCGAGGCGCAAAAATACTTCAGAGTCCGTCATCAGGAAATAGAAAATGTTCAGATACACGTTCATCCTTCCAGACACCGCTTTCTGACACCAGAACTTGCCGGTTGCCTCCAGGATCTGTGCTAAGCTAGGCTAGATGGAGCCGGTTACCTCCAGGATCTGGCCCAAGCTAGGCTAGATGGAGCCGGTTACCTCCAGGATCTGTGCTAAGCTAGGCTAGATGGAGCCGGTTACCTCCAGGATCTGGCCCAAGCTAGGCTAGATGGAGCCGGTTACCTCCAGGATCTGCGCTAAGCTAGACTAGATGGAGCCGGTTACCTCCAGGATCTGCGCTAAGCTAGGCTAGATGGAGCCGGTTACCTCCAGGATCTGCGCTAAGCTAGGCTAAATGGAGCCGGTTACCTCCAGGATCTGCGCTAAGCTAGGCTAGATGGAGCCGGTTACCTCAGGATCTGCGCTAAGCTAGACTAGATGGAGCCGGTT
>NC_041332.1:3224660-3227160 GCF_004354835.1 Perca flavescens
CAAGATGCCTGTATACGTCAACGATACTGTCTTTATAAATTATCTGTGCACTTCCAAAGTTCTCAATGCTTTCGGTTTACATGCAGGGACTCTCATTATGCTACCGTGGAAGTGTGGTGATGTTTTGAGCCTTATTAGTTGTGCAGACATAGCGATTTCTTTTTACGTTAGCATCTGCACCGACGACTAGCGTTACAAGCTAACTAGCGGTTTGCGCTAAAACTGGTCACATTGGATTAGCATGAAAACAGATCCCAGAGAAGCCCTCTGTGTCTCCCCTGCCAGGCTGCAGTGTGTTTAAAAAATCTAAATACATTGTGTTCAATGGAGACAAGCCAGACAGACATTTTAAAGCTGTAACTGCAATACCGCAATTCCAGCCGGGATATATTTTTTGCCGAAGGTAATCGTAATACCGCCAGAATCTCGTAGCGGCCTACGCCCAACGTATACACCAGACTGTTCTACCACTGACCCCTAATCAACGTTGTCATTATATCCACATTAAAGCGTAACTCTCACCAAAATGCAACCTATAGGGTCTTTTTGTGAATGTACCAGAGTCAAACTTTAGTTTGAAAAGTGCATTTAGGACGGAAGCGCCACTTTTAAGATGCACCGTCTTTTTGTTTTGCTCCGAGTCTCACCAGGGGCTCTACACCTTAACGAAAGCATTGACAACATTGTGTGCGTATCCAGAGTTTACTAAAAAGAAACCTCGGCAGTCAAAACGAGTCGATATCAAAACAAGTAGCCCCAGATTTAGGATATCCTGTGTGCATCGGTGTAGTTAAGGAGTAGAGCCCCTGGTGAGCAAAGTCTCATGTTGTGTCGAGCCTTCACAGTGTTTTAAAAATAACTATTTTGAGACTAGCATAAAAGTGCCCCTAGCTCTCCCATTCAAAAGGCCATTTGACCGAAAAACGAAAATACGGTACATCTTAAAAGTGGCAATTCCGTCCTAAATATACTTTTAAACTAAAGTTTGACTCTGGGTACATTCACAAAAAGACCCTAGGATGCATTTTGGCGAGAGTTACGCTTAAACGTGGCAAATATTTAGTGAAAGCACCGATGGTCAACCCTAGGGTTGGGCATCGTTTGGATTTTTGTTTGCGTTGAAACGGGTCACGTGCTTATTTCACCAACAAGAGGAACGTTTTATTTTGATTCAAAGGTGGGTTGCAGTTTGACGGGGCTTTTTCAACGTAAAATAAATCCACACTAGAGCTCCGCTTACTGCTCTCCAAGGCTGCAACACAACAAGCACCTGGTCACTACGGAAACCCAAACTTGCGCATGTTAAATTGGGAAGCGGTGATCAGATTATAAACTAAATCCTCCAAACGATTCTGATGAAATCGTAATTTTTGAAACGATTCCAAGTAGGGATCGTTTCTCGAGAACGGCCGGATGTATCTGGTGTTGGGTTTTTTGTCGTGCGTGTGTTCCCAGCCCTACTCTGGGAGGGGTTCAGTGCTCCTGCTGGTTCTGGTCGTGGTTCTGGTTCTGGTCTTGGTTCTGGGACGGGGGCAGCAGGCGCGTGACGTGGCCGATGCCTTTGGTCACGCCCTCCCGGAACAGCAGCTTGGCGCCCAGACGCAGGTACTCGGGGTGCTTGATGAAGCAGAAACGCACCACGGCATGCTCACCGGCACGCAGCCCGTCCCTGCAGGGAGGGAGAGGGGAGAGGGGAGAGGGAGAGGGGAGGAGGGGAGAGGGGAGAGAGGGGAGGAGAGGAGAGGGAGAGAGAGAGAGAGAGAGAGGGGAGAGGGAGAGGGGGGAGGGAGAGAGAGAGAGAGGGAGGGGAGGGAGAGAGAGAGAGGAGAGGGGAGAGAGGGAGAGAGAGAGAGAGGGAGGGGAGAGGGAGGGAGAGGGGAGGGAGGGAGAGGGAGGGAGAGAGAGAGAGAGGGGGGGGAGAGGGGAGAGGGGAGGGAGGGAGAGGGAGGGAGAGAGAGAGAGGGGGAGGGGAGAGGGAGAGAGGGGAGAGGGAGGGAGAGAGAGAGAGAGAGAGAGGAGAGAGAGAGAGGAGGGGAGGGGGGGAGAGGGGAGGGAGGGAGAGGGAGAGAGAGGAGGGAGAGAGAGAGGGAGTGGGAGGGATAGAGAGGAGGGAGAGAGAGGGGGGAGGGGGGAGAGAGAGAGGGAGGGAGAGAGAGAGAGAGAGGAGAGAGACGGAGGGAGAGAGGGAGAGAGAGAGGAGGGAGAGGGAGGGAGAGAGGGAAAAAGAGGGAGGGAGAGAGGGAGAGAAAGGGAGAGAGGAGGGAGAGAGAGAGAGGAGGAGAGAGGAGGGAGAGAGAGAGGGAGAGAAAGGAGGAAGAGAGAGAGAGGGAGAGAGATAAAGAGGGAGGGAGAGAGAGGAGAGAGGGAGGGGCGACAGAGAGGGAGGGGAGAGAGGGAGAGAGAGAGGAGGGAGAGAGGGAGAGGGAGAGAAAGAGGGAGGGAGAGAGGGAGAAAAGGGAGAGGGAGGGAGAGAGAGAGGAGGGGAGAGGAGGAGAGAGAG
>NC_041332.1:3237160-3247160 GCF_004354835.1 Perca flavescens
CCAATCAGAAAGCTATCTTAATATCTGATATTATCTGAAATCTCTTTTTCTGTCTATATTAATATATTATTATTATTATTATTATTATTATTATATAAATACATATTATATTATTATATATTATTAACGATTTTTGAAAGTCTCTCTTTTGTCTCTTTTATTTCCCTCTGTTTAGACTTTATTACTTTTATTTTTACTTTCATATTATATTATTTGTATATATTTTTGTATCTTATTTGTTTACGTATTGCGATGACTGAATATCTGTAAACTATTTTTTTAAATAAAGTGTAAATAAGGTGTTTGGGGGGGGGGGAATCACTGTTTTTTCTCTTTTTCATCAAACCGCAGTTTTTGCAAGTTCCCGCAATTTCATCACATAAAATTGCATAAATATCATATATAGCATATTCCACCACATTTTTTAAGAAAACGTGCCGCATAATCAAGGATTTTTGCTCCGCAATAATCACAAAGAAACTCCAGCATTTTTCTGGAAGGACTGAAAATCTGCTACAACTGGTAACTTGGTCTGATCATAAGTAGTCTCTTATCTCCACTATATGATATAGTATTAATTATAATATCCTGTCTGTCCGATCGTCATTAACCGGTTAGTTATCGTCAACGAAGGTGTTGTTGTTTCACCGGTCTGTCTTGTCTACTTTAGTTTGTCTGAAATGTTTCCATTTAAAACCGTGCTGTCAGAAGAAGTGATCCAGATCATGATCTCACCTGTACAGGGTTCCTCCTACCACGGTCCCCACGTCAGGAACAGAGTAGATCTCATCCACCTGCACACACACACACACACACACACACACACACACACACACACACACACACACACACACACACAGACACACACACACACACACACAGACACACACACACACACACAGAGACACACATACACACACACACACACACACACACACACACACACACACAGACACACACACACACAGAGACACACACACACACACACAGACACACACACACACACACACACACACACACACACACACACATACACATACACACACACACACACACACACACACACACACACACACACACACACACACACACACACACACACACACACACACACACATGACACACACACACATACACACAGAGACACACACACACACACACACACACACACACACACACACACACACACACACACACACACACACACACACACACACACACACACACACACACACACACACACACACACACACACACACACACACACACACAGACAAACAGAAACCTTTAATCAGGTCACCAGACCAATATCTTCCTTAATGTTTATTAACTGGCTTTGGTAAAGAGTTTGTGTGTGGTGTGTGTGTGTGTGGTTTGTGTGTGTGTGTGTGCATACATGTGTGTGTGTGCGTACATGTGTGTGTGTGTGTGTGTGTGTGTGTCTGTGTGTGTGTGTGTGTGTGTGTGTGTGTGTGTCTCTCTGTGTGTGTGTGTGTGTCTGTGTGTGTGTGTGTGTCTCTGTGTGTGTGTGTGTCTCTGTGTGTGTGTGTGTGTGTGTGTGTGTGTGTGTGTGTGTGTGTCTCTGTGTGTGTGTGTCTATCTGTGTGTGTGTGTCTCTGTGTGTGTGTGTGTGTCTGTGTGTGTGTGTGTGTGTGTGTGTGTGTGTGTGTGTCTCTGTGTGTGTGTGTACCTGGAACTCGGTGAGCTGCTGCATCAGCTCCTCCTGCTCCTTGCTGTTGCTCAGCGGAGGGAGGATGTTCAAGAAAACCTTCAGCAGGTCCAGACTCTCTCCAGACACACTGGACAGGGTGAAGATAGGCGTGATGCTACACACACACACACACACACACACACACACACACACACACACACACACACACACACACACACACACACACACACACACACACACACACACACACACACACACACACACACACACACACACACACACACGAATATTTGGCGTCAGTGTTGCCAAAGGTCTCAGGTTTGCGGCCGTTGAGACTTCAACAAAACCCCAAAACGGGACTCGGAAACACCAGAGCAGGGGGAATGAGAGGGGGAGACACCAGAGCAGGGGGAATGAGAGGGGAGACACCAGAGCAGGGGAATGAGAGGGGGAAACACCAGAGCAGGGGGGAGAATGAGCAGGGGGAATGAGAGGGGAACACAGAGAGCAGGGGGAATGAGAGGGGGGGAATAAGAGGGGAAACACCAGAGCAGGGGGAATGAGAGGGGGAGACACCAGAGCAGGGGGAATGAGAGGGGGGGGACACCAGAGCAGGGGGAATGAGAGGGGGGAGACACCAGAGCAGGGGGAATGAGAGGGGAAACACCAGAGCAGGGGAATGAGAGGGGAAACACCAGAGCAGGGGGAATGAGAGGGGGAAACACCAGAGCAGGGGGAATGAGAGGGGGGAATAAGAGGTGGAAACACCAGAGCAGGGGGAATGAGAGGGGAAACACCAGAGCAGGGGGAATGAGAGGGGAAACACCAGAGCAGGGGGAATGAGAGGGGGGAACACCAGAGCAGGGGGAATGAGAGGGGAGACACCAGAGCAGGGGGAATGAGAGGGGAAACACCAGAGCAGGGGGAATGAGAGGGGAAACACCAGAGCAGGGGGAATGAGAGGGGAGACACCAGAGCAGGGGGGGAATGAGAGGGGGGGAACACCCAGAGCAGGGGGAATGAGAGGGGAGACACCAGAGCAGGGGGAATGAGAGGGGAAACACCAGAGCAGGGGAATGAGAGGGGAAACACCAGAGCAGGGGAATGAGAGGGGAAACACCAGAGCAGGGGGGGAATGAGAGGGGGAATAAGAGGTGGAAACACCAGAGCAGGGGGAATGAGAGGGGGAAACACCAGAGCAGGGGGAATGAGAGGGGGAAACACCAGAGCAGGGGGAATGAGAGGGGAAGTGCTTGTACTAGGGCTGCTCGATTATGGAAAAAAATATAATCGCGATTATTTCGCTCAATATTGAAATCACGATAATTTTACACGATTAGTTGTTGACTTCTGGAAAGATGTTGCAATTATTGAACTTAAAAAAGCAGCGGTAAATCAACAGTAAAAAAACAAATACAAATGTGAAATTTGCCGTAATACTATTTATATACCTATTTAATATAATATAATATAATACCTATTTAAACTTTATTATTTCATTCAGAACACACGAGAGAGAAAATAAGAGTTTACTTAGCAAAACTAAATTATGTTTTTTCTCGGTTTATTCTGATTTTGTGATCATTGGGAGCCAAAATCATAATCATGACAGTGTTTCCTTTAGGATTTTTTTTAGCAGTGGGGGCAGGTCCGAACACCCCGTTACAGTTACACTGTTAACTGTTAATAAATGAGTTGGTATGCCAACCAGCTTCAAACTTTAGAAGTTCTTTAGCAGAAAAATTACCATATTTGCCTCCTCTGGCGAGATAGGACACCTCTCCTGACTTATGGCATGTCCTGCACAGGAGAAGCTCTCTCAGACGGTGTCCAAGAGGTCTGTACACACCCAGGTAGGAGTTAAAAAGGGCAGACAATTTGGGGAGGCTGTCCTGCCCCCCCCACCACCACCAGGCTACAGGCTCTGGTCCTGAACGATAGACTAGCAGAGATAGTGTAACATGTTTACTAGCGATCACGTGAATAGTTAATATGCTTTAAGTCCGTTTTGGTGAGCCCGGAGGGAAAACATGCCATTTTAAAAGTAGCTCTACATTTACGGTGGCTAGCTGACGGTAGACTACAGAGAAAGTGTGATGTTTTTACGTCCGTTTCGGAGCGTGTATAAAAAGCCGTCTATCAGCAGGGATTGTAGAGGTCATGTCGGGGGAACAGCGCTGACTTCACACCGCGAGCCGGCAGTTGGGGCACACGGCAGAACAGGGAGAAAGAAAAGAAGAGTCTGCCGGATGGGAAAATATTTCAGTCGGAACCGAGGAACCGACATTCGGCGTTCTAATCCGGTCCGAATACTACCGCTTTGCGTGGGAACCGGTACCATAGTGGAACTGGGTTTCGCACCCAACCCAAGTGGGGGCGCTAACCTGACTCCCCCAGATGGATCGCTTCGCATTAGCTCGGCATATCCATCTGGGAACGGACAGGGGCCAAATCAACCAATCAGATCAACGAAGCGTATGAAAATACAACCACAAGCCAGGCTAACTCTGCTGCTGCTGCTGCAGGCCAAGCATAGCTCGTTAGCTCAGCAAGCTAGCAACATGTCGGTAAAGGAGATTTGCCGTTTGTGTAACGAGAATTTAGGAATAAAAGAATAAAAAGGCCCCATTTCAGGTCCCCGATCCAAGAGGAAAAAGCATTAGCGAGCGGCTAACAGAATTAGGGCTACCGCTGTCTGACAATCCTGGTTAGCTGATTGGATAAACCATCTGTCTATCACCACCTAAACCCGCCTCAAAACCAACGCTGATTGGTCCGGTCGTTTTGGCTAACGGCTCCAAATGTTCTCTATCTCAAGATGCCAGACTGATCTGGGAGGAGAACTGGAGCTCACCAGATCAGGATGGTCCCACCAGGCTAGTGGGGGGGGCAGCCAGGGTCAAACCAACACAGAGGAAACACTGTCACGATTACATTTCGATGAATTGCTCGGCCCCCAGCTTGTACCCACCAGGCGGACTGGGCGAACTGCTGCGCGGCGGTCACGGCGTCGTCCGGCGTGGACACTACCATGGGCACCTTGTTGCAGCCCGGCTGCTTCAGGACGCGCTCCAGCTGGCGCACCGTTCGGTCCACGGTGCCGCGGGAGCACAGGTCCACTTTGCTGACCACGATGAAGATGGGGACTTTGAGCGCCATGGCCAGGCCCAGGTGCTCCCGGGTCGTACCGGCTGGACGGAGGAGAGGCGGGAACACTGTGAGCATTGCTGGCATCAAGACAAAAGACTTCATTACCCAGAAACCACCTGGGAGAAAACCAGGAGAGCATCACACACTGACAGCGTTTTTTATTTTTTACCCACGTGATTTCGGTCTTCGGTGGCTACTATCGTGGCATTGGAAATAACTCAGGGCTAGGGCTGGACGATTTTGGCTAAAATCATAATCACGATTAATCGAAGAAGTTACCTTGATGTCGATTATTGAACGATTATTTTAATTTTTTTTTTCTTTTCTTATACTGTATATATGTTGTAGGGCTGCCACCTCTTAGTCGATTAGTCGACTAATCGGTAGTTTTGGTCTTAGTCGACTAAGATTTCTTTAGTCCTTTAGTCATTTTTTATGCTTATTCATGCTTAATTACTCATTTCCAAGAAACTTCTGAGCACATTTATGGTAAACACAAGATTTAAAGTGGTGCTTTTGCAGGATTAATTGTGGAGAAACTCAGTTTTACAGATGGTTAATTAAATACATTTATATTGTGCTTTTCTAGTCTTAACCACCTCTCAAAGCTCACAGCTCTGTCACTTAAATCAACTAATCGAAGTGTTAGTCGACTAAGAATTTCTTTAGTCGAGGACATGTATATGTTCAGGTTTTTTTTCTAATAAAAGAGTGCATAATCCTATCTTTAATTCTAAAATAAGGAAACACACAGATAGCAATTAATGCTTATTTATTAAATATTTCAAACAAACTGAACTTAAATCTACAACTGTAGATTTCACAATGAAATAAAAATAAAAAAAGTAATTTAAGTTTTAATGTAAACGGGGCGGAGTCACATGACTACACACGTGGCGGCCGTAATATGTTTTAAGGGGAAAGTACATTAACACACAGTGGGTGGCGCGGAAATATTAACAGGATTAAAAGACCGGAATAATCGACTTGGCTCTGAATTTCGGTTTTGATTATTTTTCGATTAATCATCCAGCCCTACTCAGGGCTGTCAAAATTAACGCGATAACGAGTTAACGCAGAGTCCTTTTAACGCAGCTAAATGTTTTGACGCGCACGTGTTCAGCCGTAACGTTGTGGACCCGGTTGCCAACTTGCCGACCCTTTTCACTCGATCTTTTCGACTTTTTTGGACCCTCAATGGGACTTATAAATACATTCAGATATATATTTATTGTAATTCATTCCCATGCATGCGAGAGATGTCTAAGCAGAAACAAAGCTCCTTTGAAATTGATAAAGAAAAGGTCCTTTGAACGGCAAGAAGGGACTATAGGGACAATATATTATTAATATATGTCAACTGGCGAAATAAACACATGGCGGAAAACATCAATAGAAAAGTGCACTTTAAAATGTAACCGTCTCTTTTTTTAACGGTGCCTTTTATATGTTTTATAAGTTGGAACTGACTTCCCTTCATTTGTTTTATATCCAACAAGCAGTTTGTTGTATTTTAGCCGAATACTGAAAGCAGCAGAAATGAGAACTCTTTCATATCTGGTTATTTATCGCCATAGTAATATCGTTATTGCGATATTCCACGTTTTAGCATAGGCTTACGGTCAGACCGAAGGCCTTAATGCTACATTTTTTTGACGTTATTTTTTTTAAATGTGGCCCACATCAGACTCAAGTGCTGGGCACGGCCTGAAAGGGCTGGGAAAAAAATCGATTTGATTTAAAAATTGAGGTGGTAGGTCAAATCGATTCATATTTTCAAAAACTCGATTTTTTTTCAGTCCAAATACAGTATAAATAATTTGGATGTTTAACAATCTTTGTTGCACACTGCACAGTGACTTTTCACAAAATATATTTACAGTTCGCAGTTATTTTGTTTTAAAGGAAGGGGGTAAAAATCGAATATCAAGTTTTTTATAAAAAAAAATCGAAGATTTTTTTAGGGGGAAAAAATCGCCCAGCTCTAAAAGTGACCCGCACGCGCAGACAAGTAATACAATGTCACATGTCACATGCAAGTCCCTGTTTAAATGCACAACAAAATAAACCCATTAAGAGAACCAAGGCTAGCTACTAGCTACTAGCCGATAGACGGCAATTTGGGAACAGAACGTTAAAAAACTTACATCCCCGTTACAGGCTTTACAGCTTAGGGCTCTCGGATGTATTATGAGATAATACACATGATCAATGCGTTCGTTATGCCCCGTTAAATAACTCCTGATTCGGCTATTGTTGCATGCTACAACTTTTCAAACTTAATGATTTAAATGAGGACTATGTGAGTGTTCAGGCTTAGTAAGTAAGTTGATGTACCTGAAAACATTTATTCGCCGATATAAAATCTATGGGAAAAATGTTGCTATTCCACCGTCGGCCACTATGCCCATGTTGGCATCAAAGCCTGCCGCTGTTCCTGGGGACGTGATGTTCTCGGCGCACAACTGTGACGTCAAAGTCACATGACTGTCAAGGGAGCGGGCGGGACGGAGAAATGTGTGTTTTGGGAGCGAGAAGATCTCCGTTAGGAGTGATGTAATGAAATGGCCTAGACCTGCAGGTAATGCATGTTACCTAGACCTGTAGGTAATGCATGTTACCTAGACCTGTAGGTAATGTATGTTACCTAGACCTGCAGGTAATACATGTTACCTAGACCTGTAGGTAATGCATGTTACCTAGACCTGCAGGTAATGCATGTTACCTAGACCTGTAGGTAATGTATGTTACCTAGACCTGTAGGTAATGCATGTTACCTAGACCTGCAGGTAATGCATGTTACCTAGACCTGTAGGTAATGCATGTTACCTAGATGTAACCGTTTAGGGGTGGGGAGCAGAAATGGATTACTCTATAAAATGATTAATTATGGCCAGTGGGATCAGAAGTTCTATGTTCGACTACGGAGCCCAGGATTAACCAAACAATACGCCAGGAATGATTCAAACACAGTTATGCTTTCTTTGAGAAACAAAATCGCTTCCCTTTTATTACACGTGTGGGAAGGATAGCAAAACATATAAAAATTAAACACTTTAAAATTACACAAATCTTACCCGGGTAAGTAGAAAAATAAAAATTTAAACAAAAAACTCACAGCTGTGATTTAAAGTTCGAATTTCCCCCCGTTCTCAGTCACTTCAATTCTGTTTCAGTTTCAGTTCAGTTTGGGTCCACTGTGGAAGTGGAGAGAGTTTGTCCTACCGCACAGTTGGTGGTGGGTGCGTGTGTGTGTAATGAAGTGTTGAAATCTGCAGGCGCCGTATCTCTAGTTCTCCTCTGGGCTGTGGCTCGCCATCAATGTCTCGATCCAGGCTCCAACATCCAGGTAGATCAAAGGTTCAAAGGGTCCAACAAAAAAAACCTGACCTACAGTAAGTAAGGTCAGAACAATCATTTAGCTTTTTTCTTTTAGCTTTCAATCATGAACTAGAATATAATTCATGTTAAATCATCATATTAAACTGAACATTGTAATACGATATCACAATATTGGTAAACTATTCTCAAAATATATTTCGAGATAATGATTGAAAAACTCTTCAATATAATATCAAAATACTGCTTCCACATAATAGAACACAAAATAACAGATACTAGTAAGCAGACACTTTGTGTACCCTTGGCTATGTGAAGGCATGTTTAAACACATCTCAAATAAAATGTAGCACATAAGGATAATTTAAATATTAATGTGCCCAAAATACACAGATAAAAGTGCTAAATCAACACATTCCACAGTTAAGTGTGTAACAATTATCTAAACCATATTACACAGCACTGGATTAAGTCTGCAGCTTTAACATACCAAGCTAATGGTTTTAGCGTTAGTGAATGGCGTCTGCCATTGTGCTAGTTAGCATCTCAACTAGCGCTCCAGGTGCACTAGTGTTAGCGGCTAGCGCTATCGTTAGCGGTTAGCATGGTAAAAACGATCGCTCACCGATGCGTTTTCTTCGTGAGGGGACGTCATTTCTCTCCGGCTGCACTCTCACAGGTCCAGGGCTCCACACTGGATTGTTTTTAAGAGTTTTTATTCTGAGTTTTAACAACTTCTATTGGAATGTCTTGACGAGGTAGGTATCGTTCGACGTGGGGTTTGCTCTCTGTTCTTCCAACAGCTCAAGGGGAAGTGAACTCTGCTCCGTGCAGGTCAACAGTCCGAGCTTCTTCCTGATTGGCTGACAGCACATCCCCAACCCACCTCCTTCAAAATAAACTTCCTATTTATTTTCTCTCTCAGTTGAATTGCTTTTTAGACAAATATGTTTTTAATCTTTAACATTAATAACATACTTAATGAATTGACTTTTTAATATAAACTTAGCTCTTAATATAGATTTTTAACCTTGGTTACATAGACCTGCAGGTAATGTATGTTACCTAGACCTGCAGGTAATGCATGTTACCTAGACCTGCAGGTAATGCATGTTACCTAGACCTGCAGGTAATGTATGTTACCTAGACCTGCAGGTAATGCATGTTACCTAGACCTGCAGGTAATGTATGTTACCTAGACCTGCAGGTAATACATGTTACCTAGACCTGCAGGTAATACATGTTACCTAGACCTGCAGGTAATGCATGTTACCTAGACCTGCAGGTAATGCATGTTACCTAGACCTGCAGGTAATACATGTTACCTAGACCTGCAGGTAATACATGTTACCTAGACCTGTAGGTAATATATGTTACCTAGACCTGTAGGTAATATATGTTACCTAGACCTGTAGGTAATACATGTTACCTAGACCTGCAGGTAATATATGTTACCTAGACCTGTAGGTAATACATGTTACCTAGACCTGTAGGTAATATATGTTACCTAGACCTGCAGGTAATTTATGTTACCTAGACCTGCAGGTAATGGCTCTTGTGTGAAGTAAATGCAACATTTTTCAACTTTTTGCTCAGATATATTTGACTTTTTTGCAAAGAAAATGCGGGGATTATGATGCATATTATATGGGCATATTTTACGCAGAAATTGGCAATTTATCCGGCGAAAGTGCGCCGTATTTTTGTTAACTTTTAAAGTTTGGATTGATACCAATCGCCCCAGGACAGCAGAGCTCATATCACCCGCACCGACCAGTATCCACAAACAGCTCACATCACAAACGGGTTGTAAATGCTGCAGCTCACCGATGCCGGTGT
>NC_041332.1:3252160-3332160 GCF_004354835.1 Perca flavescens
TGAGGAGAGACAGAGTTAAATGAGGAGAGACAGAGTTAAATGAAGAGAGACTGAGAGTTAAATGAGGAGAGACAGAGAGTTAAATGAGGAGAGACTGAGAGTTAAATGAGGAGAGACTGAGAGTTAAATGAGGAGAGACTAAGAGTTAAATGAGGAGAGACTGAGAGTTAAATGAGGAGAGACTGAGAGTTAAATGAGGAGAGACAGAGTTAAATGAGGAGAGACTGAGAGTTAAATGAGGAGAGACTAAGAGTTAAATGAGGAGAGACTGAGAGTTAAATGAGGAGAGACTGAGAGTTAAATGAGGAGAGACAGAGTTAAATGAGGGGAGACTAAGAGTTAAATGAGGAGAGACTGAGAGTTAAATGAGGAGAGACTGAGAGTTAAATGAGGAGAGACTCAGAGTTAAATGAGGAGAGACAGAGTTAAATGAGGGAGACTAAGAGTTAAATGAGGAGAGACTGAGAGTTAAATGAGGAGAGACTGAGAGTTAAATGAGGAGAGACTGAGAGTTAAATGAGGAGAGACAGAGTTAAATGAGGGGAGACTAAGAGTTAAATGAGGAGAGACTGAGAGTTAAATGAGGAGAGACTGAGAGTTAAATGAGGAGAGACTCAGAGTTAAATGAGGAGAGACAGAGTTAAATGAGGGGAGACTAAGAGTTAAATGAGGAGAGACTGAGAGTTAAATGAGGAGAGACTGAGAGTTAAATGAGGAGAGACTGAGAGTTAAATGAGGAGAGACTGAGAGTTAAATGAGGAGAGACTGAGAGTTAAATGAGGAGAGACTCAGAGTTAAATGAGGAGAGACAGAGTTAAATGAGGGGAGACTAAGAGTTAAATGAGGAGAGACTGAGAGTTAAATGAGGAGAGACTGAGAGTTAAATGAGGAGAGACTGAGAGTTAAATGAGGAGAGACTCAGAGTTAAATGAGGAGAGACTGAGAGTTAAATGAGGAGAGACTCAGAGTTAAATGAGGAGAGACCTACTTCTCTGCCATCCTCTTTAAGGTCCTGAGCGAGGCCTTCATGTCGGCGTCGGTCAGGCCGACCAGCAGGCCGTTGTCCTCCACGCCGATCTGGTACACTGCCTCACCACGGCCCTCCTGCAGACGCCACTTCAGCTGGGTGGCCAGGTGCTCGAAACGATACTGGGTGGGATTCACCAGCTTCAGCTAGAGAGGGAGGGAGAGGGAGGGAGGGGGAGAGAGGGGGGGAGAGAGGGAGGGAGGGAGAGACAGAGGGAGAGAGAGATGGAGACAGACAGAGAGGGAGAGAGAGGGAGGGAGGGAGAGAGGGAGGGGGAGAGAGGGAGGGAGAGAGAGAGGAGGGAGAGGGAGAGGGGAGAGGGGGAAAGAGAGAGAGGGAGACAGAGGGAGAGACAGATGGAGACAGACAGAGAGGGAGAGGGAGGGAGAGAGAGGGAGGGGAGGAGAGGGAGGGAGGGAGGGAGGGAGAGAGAGAGAGAGAGGAGGGAGAGAGAGAGAGAGAGAGAGGAGGAGGGAGAGAGGAGAGAGAGAGAGAGAGAGAGAGAGAGAGAGGGAAAGAGAGAGGGAGAGGGAGGGAGTGGGAGGGAGAGAGAGGGAGAGAGGGAGAGAGGGGAAAGAGAGAGAGGGAGAGGGAGGGAGTGGGAGGGAGAGAGAGGGAGAGAGGGGGAAAGAGAGAGAGGGAGACAGAGGGAGAGAGAGATGGAGACAGACAGAGAGGGAGAGGGAGGGAGAGAGAGGGAGGGAGAGAGAGGGAGGGGAGGAGAGAGGGAGGGCGAGAGAGAGAGAGAGAGAGAGAGAGAGAGGAGGGAGGGAGAGAGGAGAGAGAGAGAGAGAGGGGAAAGAGAGAGAGAGAGGGGGGGGGGAGAGAGGGGAAAGAGAGAGAGGGAGACAGAGATGGAGACAGACAGAGAGGGAGAGGGAGGGAGAGAGAGGAAGGGAGGGAGGGCGAGAGAGAGAGAGACAGAGAGAGGGAGGGAGAGAGAGAGGAGAGAGAGAGAGAGAGAGAGAGAGAGAGAGAGAGACAGAGGGGGAGGGAGAGAGAGACAGACAGAGAGAGATAGAGGGAGAAAGAGAGAGAGAGAGAGAGACAGAGAGAGAGAGAGAGATAAAAGGAGAGAGGGACAGAGAGAGAGATAAAGGGAGAGAGAGAGAGAGAGAGAGAGAGAGACAGAGAGAGAGACATTTTAATCCATCCATCATAACCAGAGGTGGGAAGAGTACAAAAACACTTCTACTTAATTAAAAGTACTATAACTTTGATGAACTTTAAATTGTTTACTCAAAACACAAGCGTGACATTTAATAACTAATCTTACGTTACAGTCTGGGGGGAAAATGAAAACCTTTGAAAATGAAATTCAACATTTGTAAATGCTTCTCCTACTTAGAAATCATGGAGGGGTCTGAAATTATCATCGTAGGTGCATGTCCACTGTGAGAGACATAATCTAAAAAAAAAAAAATCACAATGTATGATTTTTTAACTATTTATTTGTATGATACAGCTGCAAATAAGTATTTGAACACCTGTCTATCAGCTAGAATTCTGACCCTCAAAGACCTGTTAGTCTGCCTTTAAAATGTCCATCTCCACTCCATTTATTATCCTAAATTAGATGCACCTGTTTGAGGTCGTTAGCTGCATAAAGACACCTGTCCACCCCATACGATCAATAAGAATCCAACTACTAACATGGCCAAGACCAAAGAGCTGTCCAAAGACACTAGAGACAACACTGTACACCTCCTGGAGCAATCATTAGAAAATGGAAGAAGCTCAACATGACTGTCAATCTCCCTCGGACTGGAGCTCCATGCAAGATCTCACCTCGTGGGGTCTCAGTGATCCTAAGAAAGGTGAGAAATCAGCCCAGAACTACACGGGAGGAGCTGGTCAATGACCTGAAAAGAGCTGGGACCACCGTTTCCAAGGTTACTGTTGGTAATACACTAAGACGTCATGGTTTTAAATCATGCATGGCACGGAAGGTTCCCCTGCTTAAACCAGCACATGTCCAGGCCTGTCTTAATTTTGCCAATGACCATTTGGATGATCCAGAGGAGTCATGGGAGAAAGTCATGTGGTCAGATGAGACCAAAATAGAACTTTTTGGTCATAATTCCACTAACTGTGTTTGGAGGAAGAAGAATGATGAGTACCATCCCAAGAACACCATCCCTACTGTGAAGCATTGGGGTGGTAGCATCATGCTTTGGGGGTGTTTTTCTGCACATGGGACAGGGCGACTGCACTGTATTAAGGAGAGGATGACCGGGGCCATGTATTGCGAGATTTTGGGGAACAACCTCCTTCCCTCAGTTAGAGCATTGAAGATGGGTCGAGGCTGGGTCTTCCAACATGACAATGAGCCGAAGCACACAGCCAGGATAACCAAGGAGTGGCTCTGTAAGAAGCATATCGAGGTTCTGGCGTGGCCTAGCCAGTCTCCAGACCTAAACCCAATAGAGAATCTTTGGAGGGAGCTCAAACTCCGTGTTTCTCAGCGACAGCCCAGAAACCTGACTGATCTAGAGAAGATCTGTGTGGAGGAGGGCCAAAATCCCTCCTGCAGTGTGTGTGCAAACCTGGTGAAGAACTACAGGAAACGTTTGACCTCTGTACTTGCAAACAAAGGCTACTGTACCAAATATTAACATTGATTTTCTCAGGTGTTCAAATACTTATTTGCAGCTGTATCATACAAATAAATAGTTAAAAAAATCATACATTGTGATTTCTGGATATTTTTTTTTTTTAGATTATGTCTCTCACAGAGGACATGCACCTACGATGACAATTTCAGACCCCTCCATGATTTCTAAGTGGGAGAACTTGCAAAATAGCAGGGTGTTCAAATTTATTACTTATTTTCCCTCACTGTATATTCAATATTATGTGCAGGTCATATGGTTGAGAGTTGAGAGACTTGGTTACCTTGTACTCTATGTTTCCTTCTTCAGCCTGGAGACAGAGAGAGAGAGGAGACAGATGAGGACACTTCACCACAGATTAAAACATTCTAAGGATGCACGATTATGGCCAAAATGATAATCACGATTATTTTTGATCAATATTGAGATCACGATTAATTATCACGATTATTTGTTGATTTTAACCAAAACAAATTGTATTGTCACATAGGCTAATTATAACTGCTTCTACATCCATATTGTGCTACATTCCTCCTTTATTGAAGGATACTGTGAAGGAGCCATTTCAGCTGTTGTCCGACCACTTTCCATACATGCACGTTTGCCGTAAGGTATCTACCTGACGAAATAGCAACACGGATTTCATTGGCTCATTACACTGCTACTTACATGTCTGCGTTGCACTCTGATGCTCCGAAACCCACGTTAGAGGCAACATAAACATCGCTGCATGTCACGCTAGTAAACACTAATAACACGTTACACAGCAGGTAACGTTAGCCTACCGTTAGCTACAGTAAACACTAATAACACGTTACCCAGCAGGTAGCGTTAGCTTACCGTTAGCTACAGTAAACACTAACAACACGTTACACAGCAGGTAGCGTTAGCCTACCGTTAGCCACAGTAAACACTAATAACACGTTACACAGCAGGTAACGTTAGCCTACCGTTACCTACAGTAAACACTAACACGTTACACAGCAGGTAACGTTAGCCTACCGTTAGCCACAGTAAACACTAATAACACGTAGTTACAGTAGTAACTGGATTAAACATGGCTAAAATGCTGACAGCTAAACGGTGTAGTGTGAATGCATTTGTGACCGGCTTATGATGACCGACTGCTACCTGTTGTGTAATTTTCCTCCCGTTACTCCTCTGTCCTCTGTGACGTCTACATCTAGAAACTAAGCTGCACGGTGCAGGGAACAACTCTGATTGGCTCACAGAGTCACGTGATCACACAGTGGTTTATGGAGCGCTAAAGTGGCTTTGCAAAACCTTTGATAAGGAGCGTTCTATGACGCATTTTAAATATCGATCGATCACGAAAATTTGATCGTGGGAAACCAAAATTGTGATCGTGATTAAAATTCGATTAATTGTGCAGCCCTAAAACATGGCACGGTTCAACCATACGGAACGCCTGATGGCCCCGGCAGTGGAGGTGGGAATCTTCACTGATCTCCCGATTCAATTTGATTACCATTATCACGTCAGCGATTCAATTCGATTCGATATCTCGATGCATCACGATGCGTCAAATCCATGTTTCTATTAAAGCCATGTAGGATATTTAATCATGTTTCTATTAAAGCCATGTAGGATATTTAATCATGTTTCTATTAAAGCCATGTAGGATATTTAATCATGTTTCTATTAAAGCCATGTAGGATATTTAATCATGTTTCTATTAAAGCCATGTAGGATATATAATCATGTTTCTATTAAAGCCATGTAGGATATATAATCATGTTTCTATTAAAGCCAGGATATTTAATCCATGTTTCTATTAAAGCCATGCAGGATATTTAATCATGTTTCTATTAAAGCCATGCAGGATATTTAATCATGTTTCTATTAAAGCCATGTAGGATATTTAATCCTGTTTCTATTAAAGCCATGTAGGATATTTAATCATGTTTCTATTAAAGCCATGTAGGATATTTAATCATGTTTCTATTAAAGCCATGTAGGATATTTAATCATGTTTCTATTAAAGCCATGTAGGATATTTAATCATGTTTCTATTAAAGCCATGTAGGATATTTAATCATGTTTCTATTAAAGCCATGTAGGATATTTAATCATGTTTCTATTAAAGCCATGTAGGATATATAATCATGTTTCTATTAAAGCCAGGATATTTAATCCATGTTTCTATTAAAGCCATGCAGGATATTTAATCATGTTTCTATTAAAGCCAGGATATTTAATCCATGTTTCTATTAAAGCCATGCAGGATATTTAATCCATGTTTCTATTAAAGCCATGCAGGATATTTAATCATGTTTCTATTAAAGCCATGTAGGATATTTAATCCTGTTTCTATTAAAGCCAGGATATTTAATCCATGTTTCTATTAAAGCCATGCAGGATATTTAATCATGTTTCTATTAAAGCCATGCAGGATATTTAATCATGTTTCTATTAAAGCCATGTAGGATATTGAATCATGTTTCTATTAAAGCCATGTAGGATATTTAATCATGTTTCTATTAAAGCCATGTAGGATATTTAATCCTGTTTCTATTAAAGCCATGTAGGATATTTAATCATGTTTCTATTAAAGCCATGTAGGATATTTAATCTATCGCTTTTCAAGCTTCAAAAACCAAACATTCTGCAGTGCTCTAATACTAAATAAATTGGATACATAAAACTATACAGCACTGAGCACATGGCACTTCCTGAATGTGCAAAACACAGACCAGAATATGTAAACAAATGTTGTTAGGCCTACATTACATTATAAACAGAAATAATCGATTATGAGCCGGGCAGTGGTGTAGTCTAATGTAGAGATCTTCAACAGGGGGTCAGAGGCCCTAGGGGGTCCTCAGAGCTACTGCATTGGGGCCACCAAATTCTAAAGTTTTTGAAAGTTTTATTAAAAATTAAAATGTCTTTACATGAATCCAACATATTATTAGCAAAAACAAATCAGCATATTTGTGAACAAAAAAAAACCCATTATTGATAGGCATACTGCCCTTTAGGTAAGGTAGTCACTAAGGTAGCCACAGATACAACACTATTACATGAATTATTATTATTGGCATTTCTGTCTCACCAACCAGAACACTTACTATGGTAACGTTATAGCATAGCAGTAATAATATAATAAGCCAAAGCTTTCTATTTCATACAGTTGTCGAAAAAAATATGTTAAATATCACTTGTGTAAGTGAGAAAATTTTGTTTTTAGCTAACTGTACTAACACCACAGCCACATTTTCCCGCAGCGCGCCCAAAGGAAAAGATGTCGACCAGATTCCATTAACTATTCTTGCACTTTAAAGTTTGTTTCGATATTGGGAAAGTTAACACAAACATAATGACTGACTGAGACCTTTACCTACACCGAAGAGATGACCTTGTTAACTCGGCATACAGTGATATTGCCTGAATATCTGTTAACACAACAGTTTGCCCTGTAATTCCAGAGTCCTTCCACCTCATAACTCAGCTGTACGTAGCTTTACGTGTTGAAAGTTGAACGCAAAAAATAGTAAAGCAAACACTGTTTCTTCTAATTAAACTATATGCCGAATTATTAATTGGTGTTTATTATTTCAGAAAATGTATTCAGTCAACTTCCTTGACATTTGTGCTTTAACATTTCAGACCAAACCTTTTTTAATTGTCACATATTGTAATGGAGTCTGGCGTGACGTTTTCTCCAGACAAGAGAACAACAGATATCGGCTGTAGAGACTCCTGTATAAAGCCTAGCTCACAATAACAGTGTTCTGGCGCCATGTTAGATCCATTTTATTAATGCGGTGTAAACTAAATGTGTCAGTAATTAGCTTGTAACAAGCTACGGTTTGCTGCAGCCCAACTAGCTAGCTGGAGGTCCCCGTTAATCCCCGGGCTAAAGAACGGCAGCTAAATTACCTCCGGTGGGAAATACGGCGGCGGTGTTCTGTTGTTCCTGTTCTTTTTATTCCTCCTTTTCCTGCCTCGTTTGCCTCTTTTCGTTCGCGACTTTTTCGACGTTTTCTTGCCGTTATTGCCGGAGCCAGAGCCCTGTCCGTGTCTGCTGTGTCCGGGCGACACTGCACCACTCTCGGAGAAACCCCCCATCGCTGAGCTCAGGATGAAAACGGTTCAAACTCACGGTGATAAAATAACGTGTAATACCAATAATAAAGACATCACATGTCCCTAAACACACGGCCTGCCTGTGTGGAGACCTGCCGCGGAGGATGCTCTCTCCTCAGCATCACAAACACCGTCAACTTGGCTCCGCTCAACAGCTTCCGGCTCTTTCAAAATAAAATGCAACAGTGTGGTTCCGGAAGTCAAAATCACATTCAGTTTCTCAATAAGTGTTCCCGTCGACCATGTAACTTTGTTTTTTTCTGGCTAGAAATTTCAACATTTTGTTCTATTCTACACTTTTCTACGTTTTTGTCGATTTTATTCAATTTGTCACTTTTAAATTATGTTTTTGTCACTGTAAAGGGAACTATTAGTTTGACTATAGTGTGACGGGGACTGTTTTGGAAGACACACAAGTTCAAGTAAACGTTCACGTGGAATACACACAGCTCTTGGTGTCTTTAGTTATGAACGCACACATAACTTAACATGGTGTCAGAAACGGGATCGAGTGGAGAAGGACAGTCGAAGAGGCAAACTAAACCTGACAAAGAAAAGTAATCGTCGGAGGAAGCAAATACGATGGACAGAGAAATTTCGGCGCGACAGTTAGCTACACAGCTAGCGCCGCCAGGCAAGTTCAACTTCTCCGATGCTCATGAATGGCCGAGATGGATTAAACGCTTTGAACGCTACAGAATAGCGTCAGGGCTGGATAAACAGTCACATGACGCCGAAGATATTCTTAAAGTTTTACCCCTCACGGAGGAACAGAAGAAGGCTTACATGTCAGAGTCCTTTATAACAGCGGTACACACACTGGCTGAGCATTGTGAATTCGGGTCCCTGAGAGAACAGTTAATAAGGGACCGGATTGCGGTTGGCATCAGAGATGCTAAACTGTCAGAAAGTTTACAGTTGGAGGCTGACTTAACACTAGCAAAAGCCATGACGAGAGTGCAGCAGTGAAAAAGCAACAGCCAGTATTGCGAGGGACAGAACAAGCTACAGGACATGTTGAAGCTATATGCAAAAAGCATATGAAGTTGGCAGAAGACAGCGAAGGATAAAACTGACGCAAATACAGAATGTGGCAGGTGCGGACTTTAAAAGGAAACATGTGGAAGGATTGCCCCGCCCGTGATGCAGAGTGTAGGAGTTGTCGCAAAAAGGGACACTCTGCAAAGAAACGTAGGTCGACCGGCGGTGTCCATGACATCACAGAGGCACTTAAAGAGAGCAAAGAGGACGAGGACTTTGCTTTTCTAGGAGAAATATGCTCTGAGGGAGAGGAAGAGTGGATGGAGACGTCGCACTTGAATGGGGAAACAACTGTGTTTAAACTGGACACTGGAGCAAGTGTTACAGCAATTTCAAGCAGCAACTACTCCTTTAAGAAGCATGGGACATTGCAGCCGCCACTTAAAGTGCTGTATGGACCAAGAAATCACAGACTGGAGGTTAAAGGATGCTTTAAAGGTGAGCGGAGTATTGAAAAGGAAACAGGACAAGAAATTTATGTTGTGGAGAGACTGTGAAAGCCACTGTTGGGACTCCCTGCTATAGGCGTGTCCTTCAAGCCCACCAAGAAGATTTTAAAGCGCAGTACCCTACCGTGTTTTCAGGCTTGGGACAATTGAAGGAGCCTTACAAAATCGAGCTGGAGCCGGGTGCTGTCCCATTTGCCCTGTCATCCCCACGCCTGTTGCCTCTGTGGGACAAGGTGCAGGCTGAGCTGAAGTGGATGGAGGAAATGGGAGTAATTTCTAAAGTGACCCAGCCCACACCCTGGTGTGTGGGCATGGTCGTGGCACCGAAGGCTCAGCCTGGAAAGATTTGGCTGTGCGTGGACTTGACACACTTAAACAAGTGGGTGCGGAGAGAGAGACACACACACACACATTCTCCCAGCAGTAGATCACACACTAGCCATGCTGGCTGGAGCGAAGGTTTTTACAAAGCTGGATGCAACCTCCGGCTTCTGGCGGATCCCATTGTCAGGGGAGAGCCGGCTCCTTTACTACATTTATCACCCCATTTGGGCGATATGCATTCAATTGCCTACCATTCGGGATCTCATCAGCTCTTCAACACTTCCAGCGTTGCATATTGCAGATGTTGGAGGGATGCGATGGTGTGATGTGCCATGTGGACGACATAGTCTTCTATGGGAAAGACATTCAGCAACACAATGAGAGACTACACATGGTGCTGAAGAGGAAGGAAGGAAGAAGGGCTCACAATGAACGAAAAATGTCAGTTTACAAAAGAGAGCATCGCGTTTGTGGGCCATCGAGTCACAGCAGAGGGCGTGACACCTGACCCAGGCAAGGTCAGAGCCATTATGGAGATGCCTGAACCAACTGGGGTCGAGGACGTGAGGAGAGTGATGGGTATGGTTAATTATCTTGGAAAGTTTTTACTGGATCTTGCATCATACACCCGACCCATTAAAGACCTGCTTAGTGAGAAGAATGAGTGGTGCTGGGGAGCGCCACAGAGAGAGACCTTTCAGAAACTTAAAAACGAACTGAGTTCTCCACGGGTGCTGGCCCCTTATTCAACCACAGCAGAGACTTGCGTGTTGGCTGACGCTTCATCATTTGGTCTGGGGGCTGTCCTCAGCCAACAACAGACAAAGGGAACATGGAGGCCCATCATGTTCATGTCCAGAGGCCGAAAATTATGCACAGATCAAAAAAGAGGCCTTAGCTGCAACTTGGGCTTGCGAACAGATGACACCCTACCTCTTGACTGAAGTTTAAGTTTAAGACTGATCATAAACCTTTGGTGCCACTTCTGAGTACTAAGGCTCTAGATGAACTCCTTCCCAGGGTGCTGAGATTTCATCTAAGGCTGATGAAATTCACTTTTGACATCACCGCAGACGCCTTATCAAGAGCCCCTGTAAAACACACAGGAGGAAAAAGACAACGAGGCAGAGGTTAAAGTCTTTGTGGACGCTGTCATCCAAAGCCTTCCTGCCACAGAAGCACGATTGAAGGGAATTCAAGAGAAACAGAAAGCTGACCAAGTTTGTGCAAAACTTATCAGATACTGCAAGTCAGAGTGGCCTGAGAAACATGCCCTTCCTCAGGAACTGGGGCCATACTGGCCAGAGAGTGAGACGCTCACGCTGGCAAAGAATTGTTATTCCCCACTGTATGAGACAAGAAACTCAACCTCCACAGTGGCCATCAAGGTATTGTCAAGTGCAGAGCATGAGCACGCCAGTGCCAGGACGGTCCATACACATCAGCCAGTTGGTGGAGAACTGTAACATGCTCAGCACAGAAAGCCATTGCTGACCACCCCAGTGCAGGAGAGACCTTGATAAAGGGTGGGTACAGATTTATTCTTCTGGGAGAAGAAGACCTCTTCTCAGGATTATTTTTTACGCTATATTAAAGTTGAAAAAAAAAGTTTGAGTTTTCCTGCGTTTTTGTAGCATTTCCAACATTTGTCACTTTTCATTGTTCTTGTCACAGTTCCTATATAGAAAGTTTTTGTAAACAACGACAACCCTGATGTTGTCCTCCAGCCCACTCTGTGCACACATTTCTGCTGCTTTTCCCAATGGGCCACTTTTGTGCTTTTTAAAAAAAAAAAAAAAAAAATATAGATTTGTTTTATCCCTGACATTTAAGCATTTTCCATAATTTGTCACATTTTCTATGTTGTTTTATCATCCTCCCCAAATGCTATAAAATCATATATAAACACCCACAAATCTAAGTAGTGAACTTGTAAAGTTGGATCCATCCAACTTTATTTGTTGGACATTTTGATTGATAGAAACCCAAATTTATATAGAAACTTTTAGAAAATGGGTCAAATTTGACAGAACAGGAGGGTTTACCATTATGTCTAAACACTTTAAATGATCAATTTCATAATAAGTGCAACAGCAGGTTCTCCAAATAGGAAAGTGGCTTACATTTAAAAGGAAAAAAAAAAAAAAAGTACAACTGTTGTGGTAGGAAGACCAAAACCAGCAGTTTAGGGATATCAGAAGAACGGATTTAGGAATAACACCATTAACATTTTCTCAAGAAACAAACTTTATTTCTGCAATTATGCCACAATAATTCAGACTTCTCATTGAGGAATATAACAAATAAAAACATTAGACAAACAATTTACACAATATACTTATTAGATTGTAATTGTCCCATCAGCTTTGCAATTTACCTTTAATTTTTGATATTTAAAAAGAGAAAAATGACGTTTATTTCTCCATTTGTGGATCTGCAATTGCTTTGTTTCTAGTCCTAATTCATCAACACATTAATTTGATGCATCATGACACACATGTGGACGATATTTAAACCTGTTAAACCAGACAACTTTCAGAATAAAATCAGTTTCTAAAGACAAATACATAAATATGAAGATTGAATCAATTTGTAAGGAATTGCTGCACATTTACCCATATGATAATAAATGGAATAAAGTGTAAATCCGTCACCATAGGAAACAGATTCTTTAGAAAATAAGATTTAAAAAACATGAATATGTACATTTGTTCCCTTGATTGAAACTAAAGGGATACCTGAAATGAGATCAGTGATTAGTTTAGTCTGACAGGAGAGATGATCAGAGGGGCAGAGTTTTCACCACTATCATCACTACTAGGATGGAAGAATGGGTAGAGTTTCTCAGTGAAGGAGCAGCCAGTAAAGGAGTAGATAAGAGCTGCAGCATCTACGTCATAAAAGGAGACCAGACCCTCCTCATAATCCACAAACACCCCCACCTTCTGAGGAGGAGACTTCAGAGAGAGAAGGACTGGAGGGACATCAGCAGCTTTGTACTCATTTCCATTTCTCAACACTATAGTCCAGTAACCATACTGAGGACTCAGTGTGATGATTCCCTTCCTGTTGATAGACTCTCTGGCCACTCCTAACTCCCATCTGGTTTTTCCTTTAACTTGAACCTCAAAATAAAATCTGCCTGAAGAGAAACTCTGTTTTCCTAAAACACAAGCACACTCAGAAAATCTCTCTGGGTTGTCTGGGAGATTCTTCTCGACATCACCAGGATTCACTTGTTTCCCATCATCAGACAGGATGAGTTCAGGATGTGCTGTATCAGGATCAAGAGTCACATCCACTGCATACTGCTGGACCCTCTTCAGCTCGGCTTCAAGCAGCTTTTTCATCTCTTCACTGAGTGTCTCCTCCAGCAGAACCACAGCTTTCACCACAGTCCCCTCATATGATGATGGACGGATGCTGACCTCTGTCCAGTCCTTGGTGGGTGGAGGTTGTTGGATGTTTAGGGACTGGACACTCTGGAGAAGATGGAGGTGGTCTTCAGAGCGTAACACCTGCTCCACCTCAGTGCTCCTCTTCATCAGCTCAGAGATTTCCTGTTCCAGCTCTTTGATGAAAGCTTCGGCCTGTTTTTCTGTTGTTTTCTGCTTCTCTTTGATGGTGTTGATGAGCTCATTCAGGCCTCTCTCAACAGACTCCTTCAGAGAAGTGAAGACCTGAACACCTTCTGCTATCTCTCTGTCTGCATCTTCCTCACCAAGGTGGATGGAGTGTTTTAGCTCCTGAATCTTCAGTCGTCTCTTCTGGATCATCTTCTGAATTTCAGCTCCCATCTTCCCCAGCTCTGCCTTCAGTTTGGTTCCAGTGCAGACGTCACAGGGAACTTCTCCTGGTTCGGACACTTGTTGCTGTGAACTGCTGCTGCCTGCTTTCTGTTGAGCTGACTGTCTGAACTGAGCGATTATCTCAGAGATGAAAGTGTTGACTTTCAAATCAGGTCTTGTGGTAAAACCCTCCTTACACATCGGACACAGGTACTGGTCATTAGTATTCCAGTGTTCAGTGATGCAATTCTTGCAGAAGTTGTGACCACATGATGTAGTCACAGGATCCGTGAACACATCCAGACAGATGGAGCACAGAAACTGATCTTCAGATTGCAGATAGTTTGCAGCAGCCATATCTTTGTGTGAAAGAAAAAAAGGAAAAACATTATTCTAAAAATATAGATTTAATGTTAGAATCTCACAACTCACAAAATCCAACATTCGGGTCGGGTTTTGTGAGTTTTCATGCATCCTTAAGTCCTCAACAGGTTTGTAAAATGAAAGCACATAATCCAAAATGGATGAATCTCTCTCAGGTGAAAAAATATCAAAATATATATTTGTTAAGATGAGAGCAATGATCCCACCAAATTTCTTGAAAATTGAAGGAACTTGATCCAACCCTAGAGTGCATTTGGGGGCGCTATGGAGCCTGCTGGCCACGCCCAAACCCAATCACTGCAAAAACTTTACAAATTTCTGATTTATGCTGAATTTCCCAAGTTTTCAAGCATCCTAAACACCTCAGAAATGTATCAAAATAAGTGAACAGATCCAGATGGAGCAGGTATTCCAAACCATTAATGATGGCTGCATGATCCACTGCATTCCACCCTGGTATTGTTCATGCTGACTCACTGAAATAGCTTACCGAGACACTTGATGGAATTGAGCCATCGTTAAGGTTATCAATTTCAGCTGTGCTTTTCCTACTACAAGTCAACATGTCTGCTGTGAAAAAAGGTCCATAGTCATGAATAAATTATCAAAGTAGGATTACTGCAATTTTGACAAACTTAAACACACAGTATGATGATATTTCTATCACCCAGGGTCTCTCAATCAAATCAATAACAAAAGACAGACTGATGATGTTGTGAAGTAGTGAGGGATCTTGGCAGATATCCCACACTACGTGAATCAGGCAGACATAATGGTCAAGGAGTCACAGACAAGTTAATGTTCCAATTTACTTTAAGTGAAAACACAGAGAGAGAGTCAAAGTTTAAAATAAAAACAGAACACACGCAAACAAGATTCGGTCTCTTTTATGTCCACATTGTTAGCATGGTTAGCATTGCTTAGCCTCTGTCCTGATTGACGCCATGACTTCTCTATTTTAGCATCCCTGCCATTACCTTGCTTAAAGTGACAGATTTCTCTGGTTTTGAAATTTTTTTTCAAACATTTGGGATAATGTAAATACAAAGCTCAAGAAAATATTACATAGGTCTAATCTTTTTAGACATTTTAATGCAAAAATGTTACAGATTATACATTGAAGTGAGTTATCCATCTGACAAGTGTCATTAATAAAAGGAAGAGTGTAGATTCCTGTGTGAATAAAGCTGCTACATTTAGCTGTAGGTTTAGTTTTAATGCTGTTTGTTAACACAGTAAATATAATTAGCTGCACTCACCAGTATTTGTTGAGAAAGACCTGACAAACTCAGATCAACATTTCTTCAGACAGAGACTTGTCTCGATTGCACTCAACAACTCGACTAGGACTGAACAGACCAGAGGGCATTAAACACAGGGCCAAACGAGCAGGGAGGGGGGCCAACAGGTGAAACATATTAGGAACAAATCAGATTCAAACAGGAAACAAAGCTCAACCAAGACACATGAAACCAAACACTACAAAATAATACAGGAAGTAAACCAAGCCAAACATACATTCATAAAGATGAGTAAAGGAGGAAAAACAGAACAGATAACAAGGAAACAGGAATCTATCTAATCACAGAGCAAGAGTTAACAAAGGCTAACAAGGCTAGTGACAAATGGTCAAAAAGGGCTTTAGTTTTTGAGATACCCCTACCGGAGGTAGAACCAAACCCAACAATGTTTTTCCTCATCTCTAAGGTCTCCCATATATGAAATGGATTCTTGGCTAAAAATATTTTACTGCTTAGATTGTTAAATTAACAGATATTGTTTTACACCCCAAAACCAAAAAAGGACTAAAATATAGACTGTCCGTATGGGAGTTAAGGCATATAAACTAGTGCAGATCGATCAGACACAACACATACCTAAAATAGGCGAACATGCAAAAAAACAATATCTATGCAGTTTTCCAGGCATTATCATAGAAACACGTCGTGGGTTGTTGGAAAGGTGGTTAATCCAGCCATACCAAATATGTAAATATAGCATGACCAATCAGGGTGTTCTGTCACTCAATGTAGGAGGTGTCCAAAATAAAAGAAAACGGAACACTGACAAAATACAGTCTCAAGTCCAAATCACATGATCAGTGCTGAGAAGAATGTAGACAGATTTATTGTTACTGCAACGTAAGTTACATGAGGTAAGTGCTGATCTATATTTATCATACATTTAATAATGATATATTTCATATGGCACAGTATACTATACAGTTCATATCAAACACAGATCCAATTGAATCAGGTTAACATTGGAATGGAACACCTTTATTAAAATATTTATATAATATTTATATCCACTTGAATATTGTTAGCTTTTGTCTGTCCAGACCAGCAGTGGGAAGTAGAGCCTACACTGCTTACTTCACCCCGTTGGTGTGATCTTTGATTAGATAAGAATAAGATATTAGATATATTTCATTTGATACGAGTATTGTGGTGTAGTGAGTTGACTACTCTTATGGTTGGATCCATGAGGTCAACTTACAACATAGAAAACTAAAGTTATTGTTATTGTCAGACGTTATCCGCAAGAAGAAGCTCTGCAGAACAACCATAGATGAAAACAGGAAAAATGCCTTAGGTGCTATGGCAGGCCATTTTAACATTTAATCGAAGCACATTCCTATCTCTAATTACATTTTAGATATTTATAATAGCATTTCTCCTGGTCAAAATTATATTCTAACTAGTCAGAATGGTAATTAAAGATATCCACAATAACATTCTTACTTGTAACAATTGTTTTTCAAGGTATCTACAACTTTGATTGTACTAGACAAAACTAAATTTAAATCATTAAATAGCATAAGGGGCCTTTTTAACATTTAGTATCAAGACTGGATATTTATTGCAGATATCCATATTTAATTCTTCCTAGTCAGAAATAACTTTCTAGATATCTGCAATAGATTTTATTAGAATATCCACATCCTATTCACATCGTTTTTATTAAAGAACAGCAGTGCTAACAAAACTCTGCTTACTGTACATTTCCTCCAGCTGTTTCACAATAAAAGCCTCCCACTGGTGCTCTGGGGGAAAGCTTTTATTGTGAAACAGCCAGAGGAATTAGAGGAAGCAGTGTGTAGGACGCAATCAGGAAACAGTACCTAAATCCAGAATAAACTTTAGATATCTGCAATAGATTTCTTACTAGGAAGTACTCCAATTTCAGATATCTAAAATCCAGTTGGTACTAGTCATCATTTTAATTTCAGAAATCCGAAGTGAAAAACAGATAGGCCTATCCACAAAATATTTGTGAATATCTGCAATTGCATTTTTTACCAGTCATAATGCCAATTGTGGTTATCTGTAATTAAATTTGTAGTCAAAGTGTACTTTAGATATTCAAAATGACATTTGATATTCAAAATGACATTTATTATATCTGAAATTAAAATGATGACTCGTGGATTGTAGATATCTGAAACTGGAGTTCTTCCTAGTGAGAAATCTATTGTTACATGGAAGGACAGAACGGACCCAAATGCAAGGTTCAACAACAAAAAGGTTTATTTAATGACAAAAATGGGGAAGGTGGTGGGGAGGCAATGCCAAAACAGAGTGAAGACACGAGGGCTGGGGAAGGATGACGATGGATACAAGAGCAAAACCTAGGAGGGCGAGGGAGCCTGGGGAAACCGGGGCTGAGGGAACCGAGGAGAAGGCACTGGAGTCCAGGGAACAGGTGAGTTGAAGAGGAGATGGCTGGAAACAGGAGCAGAGACAGGACGGGCAAGAGCAGAGGTAGGGTGGAGCAGGGAGCCGTGAGGAAGGGGACCGAATGGTGAGACCAGCTGACTGGAGGCGGGAGCAAGGTATGGAGCCGATAGGCTCGTTCGAGATGGGCCAGATCTGCGCAGAATCGATCACCGGCGATCGCCGCCCAACGCATGCCGGTTAGATTTGTGTCCGACTTGATCCCGACTCGCTCTGACGTCATGCACACGTGGGCAACGATAATCTCACGAGACCCCGGCGGCCGCAGTTCTGAGACGCAGGCAGCGCAGTTGCTTTTCACCAACTGCAAGAGCCAGGCGGACGCAGGTGGACCCACTGCATGCTGGGAAACACCGGCCTCCCAGCTGATCTAACAGCTGATTGGTTCAGAATCGACTCAACATGATGACGTTTTATATAAACTTTTTTATTGATTTTTAATCGGAGGGATTTTAACTGCGATTTGTCTGATTTAAAAGCTTATTGTGTACAGAACACCTGTTGTAAGGCTGATAGTGATGTTTAGAAGTCAGAGAGACTAAATCTGTTCAGATTACGGATCATCTACAGTCTGTTGGTAATTAAAATCAGCAACAGATCACATGGAGAGCATTTTGACAACTACTCTGTCATAATAAAACAACTGGAGACTGTGTAGGAGCTGATATATGGGTCTGATAAAAGTTTATTAAATCGGAATCGGACCACAGTGTTTCTGTCACTTCCTGTTCAGCCTGAAGGCCACTGGAATCAGCTGGAAAACTGTCCAACTTGAGAGCGGACTTTTGTCCCCGCCCCCCGCTGCTGATGCTGCTGCTGCCTGCTCTGGTCTACTTTACAGGCGAGGCGCAGTTCATCTCCAACGATGCCTGATGACTGCGGGGAGAAACACAAGGAGAGGTAAGGACAGGCACAGAATAACGACCAGTAAAACTACAACGGTTTGCAGAGAGCGCTTGCAGCGCGTGTCACCAGAGTGGCAGAGAAAACGATCCAGCGAAGATAGCGAGTGGAGCCGGGGTTGAAGTACTGAGCTTGATTGTAGATGGCAGGCAGGTGTGTGTGGCGGGAGAGCGGTGATATGGAATGATGACCAGGTGTGCTCAGTCAGCTGGCAGTAGCAGGCAGGAGGAGGAGAAAACACAGGAGACACAGAGGCAAGGACAACAGAGAAACACACAAAAGAACTAGAGAACTGGAAACAAAAACCCCAAACCACCACATCTATTGCACTATTCTAAAATGTTGATCCTGGATCAGAAGCATTTAAATACAATCTGCAATAAATATCCAGTCTAGCTATTACATGTTAAGACAACTTTCCACATAGTACCAGACATAAGGGAACAACATCAGAGGAGGAAGATTTCCAGTTTGGTTTTAGCTTTTTGAAAATAAAGTCAAAATGTTGGACTGGACACTCTGGAGAAGATGGAGGTGGTCTTCAGAGCGTAACACCTGCTCCACCTCAGTGCTTCTCTTCATCAGCTCAGAGATTTCCTGTTCCAGCTCTTTGATGAAAGCTTCGGCCTGTTTTTCTGTTGTTTTCTGCTTCTCTTTGATGGTGTTGATGAGCTCATTCAGGCCTCTCTCAACAGACTCCTTCAGAGAAGTGAAGACCTGAACACCTTCTGCTATCTCTCTGTCTGCATCTTCCTCACTGAGGTCGACTGAGTGTTTGACCTCCTGAATCTTCAGTCGTCTCTTCTGGATCATCTGCTGAATTTCAGCCTCTGTCTTCCCCAGCTCTGCCTTCTTTCTTTCATATTCTTCTTTCAGAGGAACAACATCATGCTTCTTGTGGTCTAAAACAGTGCAGAGCATGCAGACACATGTCTGGTCGGTCTTACAGAACAGCTCCAGAGGTTTATCGTGCTTCGTACACATCCTGCCTTCCAGATTCTCCACAGGGTCGATCAGCTGATGTCTTTTAAGGCCTGACATGGTCTGATGAGTCCCCAGGTGAGTCTCACAGTAGGAGACCAGACACACCAGGCAGGACTTCAGGGCCTTCAGTTTGGTTCCAGTGCAGACGTCACAGGGAACTTCTCCTGGTTTGGACACTTGTTGCTCTGAGCTGCTGCTGCTGGCTTTCTGTTGAGCCGACTGTCTGAACTGAGCAACCATCTCAGAGATGAAAGTGTTGACCCTCAAATCAGGTCTTGTGGTAAAACTCTCCTTACACAGGGGACACAGGCACCTGTTACTAGTATTCCAGTGTTCAGTGATGCAGTTCTTGCAGAAGTTGTGACCACATGGTGTGCTGACAGGATCAGTGAACACATCCAGACAGATGGAGCACAGAAACTGATCTTTAGATTGCAGATAGTTTGCAGCAGCCATATCTACACATAGTGTCAATAAAAAGAAAAACATAAAAAAATCTGTGAACAGACTGTCAAGTAAGTTGAGATCCCTGGTGTAGGCCTAACACAGAAAACAGGGAACTTTCCAGCTTTACCCTGCTCTACCTAGGAGGATTGGGGACTGTCCACAAAGAGTAAGAGACTGTGATCCTGATGCTATGCGCATGACGAGTATATTGATTTAAGAGATGATTATTGTGTGATTATTAAGGATAATGATTATGTGACAAAGGTATTATGTGTATACTAATCTAAAGGATGGAAACTACTGTTTGATTGTTAAGATTCTAATTACGAATGTTTAAGCCAGAGGTGACATGTGTGGAAAGAGATGTCAAAATGTAAAGGCAGCATGTGCTCTCAGGGACACACGCTCAGGGACACATGATGATTAGCGTATACAGAGTACACACACCTTGGAAGCTCAGGGACACCCAATGATTAACATGTACCGAACACACACACACATTTCGGAAGGATAAGAAGGGACACCTCAGGATGTATCGGGGTTAGTTCTTCTGGCAGCTCTCAGAGTCCAAGACTTGCTGTTTGATCGGCCACATCGAGACAACTAATCTTTGGACTTAAACTATTCAACTCAAGAGAGAGAGGATCTCCTATTACCTATGGCTGGCACGGGAGTGTCTGGCAAAAGGAGGATTAACCATCCCTACCCGGCCTAAGGATTATAATTGGATACCAAGGAGCACTCTTTCGTTCACCCTGCCAACAGTGACTGTACTGGATAAGAGACTTTGCAGACTTTTGAATTGAGTCGGGAGTTTTATCAGAAATCCAGCATTACGGCAGGCTAGGAAGGTCTGTACTGACGAGCACATCCCTTCCCTCTCGCTCTCAACAAAATTGGACATTCCACCTCCCTGCCACGAGCCTTTACATTGGGAGTTTGGTTTTAAAATTATTTTACTTACAAATGACAGGTTGAATCAATTATTTTGTGATGTATTCAAATAATCAGTGTTGAGAATCAGACGCATTATTCAAATGCCCTTGCTAAATCCTGCAATAAGAAGCTACCATTGAAGTTAAAGAACAATTTGTGGACATTGGATTCATGACGTCACCAGGCAACGAACATTAAGGAGTGTGTATAACAACAAGATCAGGTTCTAATAGGTTGCTCTAGCCCAAGAAATTGAACAGACCCTTGGGGCTCACTGTACGAGGCACTAAAGCCAATCCTAGCAATTACCAAGTGCACAGATCATTGAGAGGAGAGCTGCCGTTAATGTGCGTGACTGGTGCAGTACCTGCCCCTGGGGCAATTTGGAAAGGTGCGGCGCTAATGCAAGCAGGGTAGACGTACGGAGGAAGGCAGTTAGAAGCTAGGCGAGTCTCCTCGCCACCAGCTTAAATAGTCCCTTTAACCTAGTAGGGTAATACCCATAGGCAACAGAGGCTCGGACCCTTTAAACGGAGAGCTGGTCCAGTACCTCCCCCTGGGGGTAATTCGGGGGATATAACAAGACTGATCTTAGCCTACAGCCTACGGTTACGTTAGGAACAAGTAACGTTATCCGTCCAAAACTCTTAATCACCTTGATACCGAGTTTATTCTCTCCAAACTGGTCTTATAACTTCATGACAGGTCCAAACTGTTCCACTTTAGTTGAGGTCAAGGAAAAATATTTGACACAATTACAATGGTCTCATGACAGCCATTGTAAAAAACAACCACTTCATTACAGTTTAATGTGATGTCAACACATAAAGCTAAATTGTTTTTCTAAGTTTGATAATTGGGCTTTCCATGGCATATTTATGACAGGTAAGCATGTCAAACAATGCTAACTTAACATTAAAAGTAGGGATGCACCGAATCCAGATTTTTGGGGTTCGGCCGAATACCGAATTCACTGGTGAAGATTCGGCTGTATCGAAACCGAATACTAAATCCTCCTCCCATCCTCAGTCCATTAACACAGTAAACACATAAAAAAGGTAATTAAACAATGTCCACAGCCTCTGAAATAGTTAAATGTAACAGCAATTCACATCGTAGGAAAGCACATCGCTATCGCCAGATGAGTGACATTTTGATTGGTAAATTTTGGTAAATTTTCGCTAACCACTGTATGATGAAGGCATGTTGGGTGGGTGAAATTAGAAAGCTAACGTTCGCTAACAAGCAGCAGCCGGCCTTTCGGTTGACCCGCTCCCACTGTAGGGAGATTCATTTACCGAGAAAACAGCTGACAGCCCGGGAGAGGTACTGTCTGGTTAGCACCAGTTTTTAGCTATCACTGTCCTTCCTTTGCCGTACCTGAAGTTGCAGCATTTTGGCTGCTGTCTGTAGATTCCTTCATGCACAACTCGTATTCTTTCGGATGTTTCATACCAAAAGTTGTAACAGCGGCCATGTTGTGTATAGTTTAGGGTCCTCGCCACCACCAGACAAATTGGCATTGCAAATTGAACATGTAGCTGGACTTGAATGGCCTTCTTTTGACTGAAAGTACTGCCAAACAACACATTTTCTGCTCACCAGTTCCATTTCCACTTTCTCACAGCCTACTGCATTGAATGCTCCACCTACGTAAACACCTTCATGTAATCAACGGCACCGTCACTATGGCGATCAGTGTAGCGCAACTAGCGCAAGCGTATGGGTTCGGTTCGGTGGAAATATATTCTACGGTTTGGCAGAAACCCAACCCCGTCAAAAAGCCCAATATTAAGCCAACTCAGAAGCCCAATCCTGGATTCGGTGCATCCCTAATTAAAACTGTCATAATTTACCAAATGACACTTAAATCTATAGTGCGTAGTTTCTGCCGCACCCATGAGGAATTCTAAGTAATGATAACAATTCTGCGTGCGAATGTCGCCGGATGACACCATTCTGTGGAGCTGACAGTGTTAATTGGCTTTGTATCAACTCATTTAGTAATGGCTTGAATGTAACAGACGTTTATTAATATAAAATGGTTACGTACTAAAGCTTTAATGACAAACAGTCATGGACATTATAAAAGTCTTTAACACACCCCTTCAAATGGGTCATTACCTGGAGAGGCCTGAGGGCACAATGGCAGGAGCATCTGATTTTGACTGTGACAACCCTCCATTTGCCAGCTGTCATTCTGCCAGATTCTTGACTGAAGTTATTTATGGGCAGTCTTGTCACAGCAAAACACCACAAACTGTTCCAGCCTATCACACCTCAGCTCCACCCAAGCCACGCCCTCTTTGCCCATATTAGGATTACCTGGCTCCAGTAACTGACAGAGACAAACTGCAGGTTTCAACTAGTTTCTTCAGAAACCTCTGGATGTGTTTTTATTCAGTCTGTACTTCAGGATTAAAAGACTCCTTTGCTGATAATAATAATAATAATAATAATAATAATAATAATAATAATAATAATAATAATAATAAATCTCTTTTATCTTGTTGTTGAGGATGTGTGTCCACAAATCAAACCCAAGACAGATTTACACTTTTGATGGATGAAGTTTGTGACACCTGCCAATTAAAAACAACTCTCAGTCTTCACAAACGGCTCTGAGTAGTTTTGTAGAGTCAGAGAACAAATAACTGATCCAAGTTTCAGAGAATAAAGTATTCAGGCTGATGGAGACGTTCTGACACTCCCTCATACCTCAGCAGTGAAGTCAGTGGAGATTAAAATCTAACTTGTTTCCTGGTGATGATTAAATCTGACTCAACTGACAATAAAAAGGCTCATTTTGGTAAAAACGTCACACTTCATAGAGTAATTACTGAGATACTTCAGATCTACAAACAGTTTACAATAGTGCTGAAAGAATGTATCACTGCTCTCATCTTAAAGTATATTATGTAGCCCCAAAATATCACAACTGATAGCTGAGTTTCTTCATCAAAGGTGTGTAATGTTACCTGTCAGGCTGCTCCGCTGTTAAAGTCCCGTTCAGATGAGGTCAAAGAGACGTGGTACCTTCATCAGCAGACACTGACAGATGCTGCTGCTGTCTGACTTCATCTGACTGACATCTGTCACATCGTAACACCTTTATATCTAGAAACGTCATGTGACGTGTGAGCAGGACCCAGTCACACCTGCTACCAGTCAGCGCTCTGATTGGACAGTTTTCAGGTTAATTATGTAATGTCGGAGAAACAGTTTGAACTCATAACAATATGCACACACCTCGAGTTTCATTCCAAGGAAACTGAAGTAGGAATGTTGTCCGTCCAGCGTTGGCTCGCCTCTTACTGCAGCTCTGTTGTTAGGGTTTGTTTCCTCGTACGTTATTACTTTAGTTACATACAGATTTTTCCCTGGCTTAACTTAAGGTGACGTTGGTACTGTCCCTTCGTTGGTTGGATGTTTTCATACAGAAGGAGCTATACACACAACCTTATCACAGCTGAATATTTCATAACTGTTAAAGCCTACATCTGGGTGGTCATTTATATTTAAAAAGGTTGTAATTCCAGTTCAAGTGAATTGTAGCACACCACAGTCAACTCTAATCAAAAAAACTATAATTATAATAATGTAATTTCCCACAAAATAGTGGCTAGCAAAAATGCTGCGTCACTAACTAAATAATAGCCAGAGTGGGGAATGTCAAGCCCTGACTGTAGGCCTATGTAATGACATGCATACAAACACAAATTTCTGACTACCTTACCAATGTACTACAGGTGTGACCTCCAAGGAGTTTAAACTGCAGAAACACTGAGGCCCAAAAACAAGAAGGAACAAAAAAGGTTAATGAACTCGTGACAACATGTACAAACCTCAAATTTCGTTCCAAGAAACTGAAGTAGGAATGTTGTCTGTCCAGCGTTGGCTCGCCTCTTACTGCAGCTCTGTAGTTAGGTTTAGTTTCCTCGTACGTTTTTATTACTTTAGTTACATACAGATTTTTCCCTGGCTCAAATGAATCTGCCACCGTTTGTTGAAATAGAGCTTATCACGGTCTCCCCTAGCTGTAGATAGGTGGGCCAACGCGTTTTTTGTCTCAGTGCATGCATTGTTTTAGTCCGGTGCAACACCGGCATTGCCGCCGCTAGTTAGCTTAGCGTAGTGAATGGAATCCTATGTTGCCGGTTAGCATGTTGTGAGTAAAAGTGAGCCAACAAAAAAAAAAAAAACAACAACCTAATTACTTATTGTGGCCTGCGTATTCACAACGAGTACAAATAGATTAAGACTAGACCATTTCCTAGGCAGATATTAACTTGGGACTATATTGGATGGAAGTAGGCTACAGCTAAAGCCTTGCTAGGTGTGGTGGTTGAAGGAGCAGGGGAGTTGGTTAATTTGATGTAAATGGTGTTGATTTTGGATTGAAAAAAGAAAAGAGTTGGATTTGTCCACTGTGAATGTAGTAGAAATGTTGTCAGGGGGGTTAATAATTTAGTTTATTGTAGAGAAGAGACTCTCGGGGTTGTTGGAGCCGGAGTGTATGAGCTGTGAGTGGTAGTAGGACCAGGCAGTGTTTAGGGTGCTTTTGTATAGTGCACTACCCCCCCTCCACAAAAAAAGGAAGTACCTTGTTCAGTTGTATTTTTCTGTTCTGTATGTTCAAAATAAAAAGTTGATCTAAAAAAAAAAAAACGAGCACAAGGCGACATTAAAGAACGGCTTGTGTATTTTTAAGGCCACAGAGTCAAAATGAAATGATTTATTAAAAATGTAATAATAACTTATAATAATAAATTATTTCAGGCGAGTGTGTTTTTCAGACATCGGCAGTCTGGTGTTAGAATCCTCTGCCGTGAAATACAATACACAATACAAGACACAATTTTACACCGTTTAGCTGTCAGCATTTTAACCGTGTTTACTCCAGCTGCTAGCTATTTATCTGGATAGGTTTTTTTGTGTGTGTGTTTTTTTGAACGATGGAATGAAAACAAGCCAAACTGAAATAGGAGTAACGAGGCTATTTTTAAAATGTAAGGAGTAGAAGTAAAAAGTCGGCTGTACAATAATTACTCCAGTAAAGTATAGATTCCCAAAAGTTCTATTTAAGTAAGTATGATATATAGTATAATGAAGTATTTGTACTTCGTTACTTGACACCTCTGCTGTTTACACAACTGTTTGCCCTGTAATTCCAGAGTCCTTCCACCTCATAACTCAGCTGTACGTAGCTTTACGTGTTGAAAGTTGAAAGCAAATAATAGTAAAGCAAACACTGCTTCTTCTAATTAAAATATATGCCTAATTATTAATTGGTCTTTATCATTTCAACTTATTCAACCAACTTCTTTGACATTTGTGCTTTAACATTTCAGACCAAACCCTCTTTAATTGTCACATATTGTAATGGACTGGGCTGCAGCCTCTGCCGCGAAAGAGGCAAAGCAGCGGGTGTGGGAGAAGTTTGGAGAAGACATGGAGAAGGACTTTCGGTCGGCACCAAAGCGCTTCTGGAAAACTGTTCGCCACCTCAGGAGGGGGAAGCGGGGAACCATCCAAGCTGTGTACAGTAAGGATGGGACACTGTTGACCTCAACTGAGGAGGTAATAGGGCGGTGGAAGGAGCACTTTAAGGAACTCCTGAATCCAACTAATACGCCCTCTATGTTAGAGGCAGAGCTGGAGGATGACGGGGGATTGTCGTCGATTTCCCAGGCGGAAGTCACTGATGTAGTCAAACAACTCCACAGTGGCAAAGCCCCTGATGATTGATGAGATCCGTCCAGAAATGCTCAAGGCTCTGGGTGTGGAGGGGCTGTCCTGGTTGACACGCCTCTTCAACATTGCGTGGAAGTCTGGGACGGTGCCAAAGGAGTGGCAGACCGGGGTGGTGGTTCCCCTTTTTAAAAAGGGGGACCAGAGGGTGTTTGCCAATTATAGGGGTATCACACTTCTCAGCCTCCCTGGTAAAGTCTACTCCAAGGTGCTGGAAAGGAGGGTTCGGCCGATAGTCGAACCTCAGGTTGAGGAGGAACAATGCGGATTCCGTCCTGGTCGTGGAACAACGGACCAGCTCTTCACTCTCGCAAGGATCCTGGAGGGAGCCTGGGAGTATGCCCAACCGGTCTACATGTGTTTTGTGGATTTGGAGAAGGCGTATGACCGGGTCCCCCGGGAGATACTGTGGGAGGTGCTGCGGGAGTATGGGGTGAGGGGGTCTCTACTCAGGGCCATCCAATCTCTGTATGACCAAAGTGAGAGCTCTGTCCGGGTTCTCGGTAGTAAGTCGGACTCGTTTCAGGTGAGGGTTGGCTTCCGCCAGGGCTGCGCTTTGTCACCAATCCTGTTTGTAGTATTTATGGACAGGATATCGAGGCGTAGTCGGGGTGGGGAGGGGTTGCAGTTTGGTGGGCTGTGGATCTCATCGCTGCACTTTGCAGATGATGTGGTCCTGATGGCATCATCAACCTGTGACCTTCAGCACTCACTGGATCGGTTCGCAACCGAGTGTGAAGCGGTTGGGATGAGGATCAGCACCTCTAAATCTGAGGCCATGGTTCTCAGCAGGAAACCGATGGAATGCCTTCTCCAGGTAGGGAATGAGTCCTTACCCCAAGTGAAGGAGTTCAAGTACCTTGGGGTTTTGTTCGCGAGTGAGGGGACAATGGAGCGGGAGATTGGTCGGAGAATCGGGCGCAGCGGTGCGGTATTGCATTCAATCTATCGCACCGTTGTGAAAAAGAGAGCTGAGCCAGAAGGCAAAGCTCTCGATCTACCGGTCAGTTTTTGTTCCTACCCTCACCTATGGTCATGAAGGCTGGGTCATGACCGAAAGAACGAGATCCAGGGTACAAGAGGCCGAAATGGGTTTCCTCAGGAGGGTGGCTGGCGTCTCCCTTAGAGATAGGGTGAGAAGCTCAGTCATCCGTGAGGAGCTCGGAGTAGAGCCGCTGCTCCTTTGCGTCGAAAGGAGCCAGTTGAGGTGGTTCGGGCATCTGGTAAGGATGCCCCCTGGGGAGGTGTTCCAGGCACGTCCAGCTGGGAGGAGGCCTCGGGGAAGACCCAGGACTAGGTGGAGGGATTATATCTCCAACCTGGCCTGGGAACGCCTCGGGATCCCCCAGTCGGAGCTGGTTAATGTTGCTCGGGAAAGGGAAGTTTGGGGTCCCCTGCTGGAGCTGCTCCCCCCGCGACCCGACACCGGATAAGCGGACGAAGATGGATGGATGGATGGATATTGTAATGGAGTCTGGCGTGACGTTTTCTCCAGACAAGAGAACAACAGATATCGGCTGTAGAGACTCCTGTATAAAGCCTAGCTCACAATAACAGTGTTCTGGCGCCATGTTAGATCCATTTTATTAATGCGGTGTAAACTAAATGTGTCAGTAATTAGCTTGTAACAAGCTACGGTTTGCTGCAGCCCAACTAGCTAGCTGGAGGTCCCCGTTAATCCCCGGGCTAAAGAACGGCAGCTAAATTACCTCCAGTGGGAAATACGGCGGCGGTGTTCTGTTGTTCCTGTTCTTTTTATTCCTCCTTTTCCTGCCTCGTTTGCCTCTTTTCGTTCGCGACTTTTTCGACGTTTTCTTGCCGTTATTGCCGGAGCCAGAGCCCTGTCCGTGTCTGCTGTGTCCGGGCGACACTGCACCACTCTCGGAGAAACCCCCCATCGCTGAGCTCAGGATGAAAATGGTTCAAACTCACGGTAATAAAATAACATGTAATACCAATAATAAAGACATCACATGTCCCTAAACACACGGCCTGCCTGTGTGGAGACCTGCCGCAGAGGATGCTCTCTCCTCAGCATCACAAACACCGTCAACTCTGATCCGCTCAAACGATTTTATTCCAATTATTTTTGTCATCTTCTTTCCACATTCCATTTTTATTCGCTTATTCCAATGTATTTTATTTCACTTTTTCCAGTTTTTGTCACCTTTGGTGATGTTTTGGTTTTTTTTTGTTATTTTTTCAGATTTTTTATTTATTTATTTTTTCCAGCATTTTTCTAGGTTTTTACAACATTTGTCACTTTTTATAATGTTCTTTTGTTAGATATAGAAAATGTTTCATAAACATGATGAATTTGACCCGAGGACAACTCTCCAACAATACAACTTTTTCTGCTGCTTTTTCAGATTCTTTTTTCCCGTTTCCCTATGTTTTTGTCACTTTTCTTCTATTATATTTTGGCGTTTGTTGTTTCCACCCCCTCGACGTTTTTTAAGCTTTTTCCGTCATTTTTGTCACTTTTTTGGTTATGGTTTTGGTATTGTGCCTTGTATTTTGTTCTATTTCTGTTTGGTATTTTGGTCCTGTTTGGTCTTATTATGATTGTGTACTTCTCTGTCTTGTTTGTATTTTGTATTCCGGTTTGTTTTTCTGTTTCCTGTTTTATTGTGAAAGTCTGGTTTTCTTTCTTGTCTTATCTGGTTTTACTTCCTGTGTTTTCCCGCCTTTTTTGATTACTCTCCCTCTTCTAATGTGTTTCACCTGTTCCTTGTTTTCTCATTACCTCATGTATTTAACCTGTGTGTTCCCTTTGTCTCGTGTCAGATCGTCCTGTGTTTCTCTGAGTTTTTCCGTATGCTTTTTCCAGTCTCTTTACTGCTGTTTTCTGTTAAAATAAATCCTCAAGCTCAAACCATCTCCTGCCTGCATGCCTCTCCCTGCATTTGGGTCCTTTAATTCCCCACACCGTAAAATTTTTCAACGTTCTTTTATCAATTTTGGTTCAAATGCTATATGATTAAATAAAACATCCAAATTCAATGACAGTAGCGAACTGGTCATTTATTTCACTTGTGGAGAGCTTTGTAGGGAACCATCCACGTTATTATTTTGAACATTTTGGTTGATAGAAACCCAAATTTCTTATATAACTTACTTTTAGAAAATGGACCCAATGACAACAGCAGGGTTAACGTTTATGTCTATCAGAAGAACTGATTTAGGAATAACACCATTAACATTCTTGGTCTCAACAAAACTTTATTTCTGCAATTATGACACAATAATTCAGACTTTATCTTTCCTGTCTCATTAATGAGGAAAAAATTAAAACATCAGACAACCAACTTACCCCATATACCTCTTCATAATTCATCAACACATTCCTTTGATGCATCATGACACAAGTTATGAACATCTATTTAAACCACTGTTAAAACCACAGACATTTATTATAACTTCCAGAAGAAATCATTTTCTAAAGACACCAAAGCAAAGAATTGCTGCACATTTAACCATATCATAATAAATGGAATAAAGTGTAAATCAGTCACCAGACAAAACAGATTCTGTAGAAATTACGATGTAAAATATATGAATATGTACATTTGTTCTGTTGACTGAAAATAAATCAATAAATTAAATAAGATCAGTGATTAGTTTACTCTGACAGGAGAGATGATCAGAGGGGCAGAGTTTTTATCACCTTCATTCCTATAGGGACTGAAGAATGGGAAGAGTTTCTCAGTGAAGGAGCAGCCAGTAAAGGAGTAGATAAGAGCTGCAGCATCTACGTCATAAAAGGAGACCAGACCCTCCTCATAATCCACAAACACCCCCACCTTCTGAGGAGGAGACTTCAGAGAGAGAAGGACACGAGGGTCAGCAAGAGCTTTGTACTCATTTCTATTTCTCAACCATATAGTCCAGAAACCTTTCAGTGGGTTCAGTGTGATGTCTCCCTTCCTGTTGATCGACTCTCTGGCCACTCCTAAATCCCATTCAGTCTTTCCTTTAACTTGAACCTCAAAGTAAAATCTGCCTGAAGAGAAACTCTGCTTTCCTAAAACACTAGCACACTTTGAAAATCTCTCTGGGTTGTCTCGGAGATTCTTCTTCACATCACCATGATTCACCTGTTTCCCATCATCAGACAGGATGAGATTAGGATATGCTGTATCAGGATCAAGAGTCACATCTACTGCATACTGCTGGACCCTCTTCAGCTCAGACTCAAGCAGCTTCTTCATCTCTTTACGGAGTGTCTCCTCCAGCTGAACCAGAGCTTTCACCACAGTCCCCTCATATGATGATGGACGGATGCTGACCTCTGTCCAGTCCTTGGTGGGTGGAGGTTGTTGGATGTTTAGGGACTGGACACTCTGGAGAAGATGGAGGTGGTCTTCAGAGCGTGAGAGCTGCTCCACCTCAGTGATTCTCTTCATCAGCTCAGAGATTTCCTGTTCCAGCTCTTTGATGAAAGCTTCGGCCTGTTTTTCTGTTGTTTTCTGCTTCTCTTTGATGGTGTTGATGAGCTCATTCAGGCCTCTCTCAACAGACTCCTTCAGAGAAGTGAAGACCTGAACACCTTCTGCTATCTCTCTGTCTGCATCTTCCTCACTGAGGTCGACTGAGTGTTTGATCTCCTGAATCTTCAGTCGTCTCTTCTGGATCATCTTCTGAATTTCAGCCCCTGTCTTCCCCAGCTCTACCTTCTTTTCTTCATATTCTTCTTTCAGAGGAACAACATCATGCATCTTGTGGTCTACAACAGTGCAGAGCATGCAGACACATGTCTGGTCGGTCTTACAGAACAGCTCCAGAGGTTTATCGTGCTTCGTACACATCCTGCCTTCCAGGTTCTCCACAGGGTCGATCAGCTGATGTCTTTTCAGACGTGAAGCTGTCAGATGAGGCTCCAGGTGAGTCTCACAGTAGGAGACCAGACACACCAGGCAGGACTTCAGGGCCTTCAGTTTGGTTCCAGTGCAGACGTCACAGGGAACTTCTCCTGGTTTGGACACTTGTTGCTCTGAGCTGCTGCTGCTGGCTTTCTGTTGAGCTGACTGTCTGAACTGAGCAACCATCTCAGAGATGAAAGTGTTGACCCTCAAATCAGGTCTGGTGGTAAAACCCTCCTTACACATCTGACACAGGTACTGGTCATTAATATTCCAGTGATCAGTGATGCAGTTTTTGCAGAAGTTGTGACCACATGGTATGGTGACAGGATCAGTGAACACCTCCAGACAGATGGAGCACAAAAACTGATCTTCAGATGACAGAATGCTCACAGCAGCCATATCTACACATGGTGTTAAAGAAAAGAAAACATTTGATTGAAATTACAGTTTTATTTAGAGTAGCAAGCAGTGGTGAATGGTCACTTGCACATTTGCGTCGGGGATACTGATGGAGGGCTGGTCAACGTGGCTGTGCATTTCCAGGATAATCAGACACTGTGCGCATAAGTTAGACATTATTTTGCGTGGAGTGTGTGACACTAAAAATAAGTATTGTATATTCTGTATTCCTGTTGCTACAATGTGGCCCTAGAGAACATACATCAAAGAAATGTCATGTTACTGTATACCATGTGTAGACAACACCATGTACATTTCATGTTATTCGGATGATCTGTGTCGCATACAACATACATAGGCATTTAGATGTCTTCAAAAATTTAGGGCAGATTGGACAGCGTAAATTCAATTTAGAACAGCTTCCTGTGTTGTGTTGAAACATGGAAATTGCCTCATCCCAACCCTGGTGTGTGTTTAGGAGCGCTATGGATCCGGCTGGCGAAGCCCGACCTCAATCCCTGCAGAACGTTGCAATTTTCTCCAGTTCTGACATGTATTGCAATTTTCAGAAGTTTTTAAGCATCCCAAGTTCCTTAGAAACGTAAAAAAAAAATCTCTTCTCTACAAAGACAATATCTTTTATTGACATATACCATTGCACGCCTCATCTGAAACAAGTGTGATGAATGTTATCTTAAGTAAATCATATGATGATGAAGTTGTTGGGGTTGTGGGTTTCCAGTGTTTCCCACACATAGACTAATGTGTGGCGGTGCGCCTCACTATCAACACCGGCCGCCGCACATTGCATTTATTTAAAAAAAATGCTATTTAAAACACGTTCTGAGTATTGGATAAAGCCAGGTTCAAAATTATTTTTTCATTGTGTTCACATATTAGATGGGAAAACAATTACAGAGGGATTTATGGATATCTACTTTTGTTATCTTGTAAATCAGAATATACTGTCAATAGCCTTAAAAAATCGATTTTCGCCGTGTTTTTTGGAATAAAATGTTAATTAAATCGGGCTAGGGCTAATATATTTACAAATCACTCTGGAATAGTCTTCATAATATAACTAGGTACAAGACTGGAAAGTTTGGTGTATAAAGGTGCTACTGAAGTGGAGATTTCGGACTTGCAGTAAGAGAGAAAAGTCATTTTGAGAAAACAGGCATTTTATAGCACAATTCCACTAATTTCTATTGAAAGCCATGAATTACAGACACATATCCCTTCAGGTCCAAGTAAGATCCATGCATCACACTGTTTGACATACAAAACTCATTACTGCTTCATCCATCACTGATCATAACATCCAAAACAACACATCAACATGGCCTTCAACTGAAGACCATTACATCACAAACTTCAAACTGGCAGAAACAACCATTACACAGCCTGGTTCCCCCAAGTTAGTTTACAGTCTACATATCCATGCCAGTACCATATGTATGGCCCTCAGCCATCTCCTGCTGGTGTCTTTCCACTTTTTTGGCTGTGCTTACACTTTGCACTGGAGGAATGGACACTATTGGCTTTTGAGATCCTAACCATGTCGTCATCCTTCATTGCATTAACAGTCTGTGCTCTGAAGCCACAATTTTTCCATCACAGCCAGCATGGCAGAGGCACCCTCATTGAATGTAGAAATAGCCATACTGGCTGCAGTTTGTGGACACTGGGCCCATATAACCAAGTTGAGGCATGCGTTGCCATTCTGAGTGCCTCCATGCTGCACAGTCACTGGACATCCGGTGATACAAAGGGATGAGCTTCTTATGAATCATTCAAAAGACCAATATTTAGAACACTGGAGAAAGCAATCAAAGTAGACTAAATTGTTATTAAACACATTATCTTCACACTGTCAGAGATACGAAGAAGAGACGGATCCTGACTAAATAGCCTACAGGCTCAGTGACCACCAACTGGGTCAGACAGACAGGTCATAGAGAGAGACAGGCTCAGTGACCACCAACAGAGGTGCACTTCATCCTCCACTGGGAAAAAGTATCTTCACTAAGAGATTTACACCTTGGAAAAATATCCAAAAAAAGTTAACACCAGAAAACAAGCTGGTAGTTCTCCTAGGAGAGGAGACAGCAGCTCTACTGACAGCTAAATATGGATCTGTCTGCCACAGCCTGAGGGACTCTCAACCACTTAGGATCCCAAAATTACAGATTTGTTTAGTATTGTATAGTAATTATATTAGAATAGTATATATGTGACACCTACATATTTAATATATGACATGAAGGCTATGAATTTCTGTAAACTGCTTGGTAGAAAGAGAGAGACAGTGAGAGAGAGAGAGTCAGTCTGATTACCTCCGCTGTCTGAAAACTCCTGTTTTCTGAACGACAGTTTAAACATCGACGTACTATATGAAGACATTTCATCATCTGCTGTCTCAGTGTGTAATCCCCTGCTGGGTCTTCTAACTAATAACAACTGTTTTCTTCTTCTCTGAGGTGATTTTCGACCGTTTTCAACACATTTATTTTGACATTCTGAACTACCGCGGGAAATGTCAGAGCGCGTCACGTGATGATTCTAAGTGAATCACATTGTCCGAAATTGGCAACAGCCAATGAGATTGCGCATTTAGAGTTAAATCCCCCCTTTTACTTTCACGATTGGATGCTGATGAAAAGGAAATGACCATATTTGGATCCGACAGCATTGTAGAGGAGAGAGAGAGCTTTCCAACGGTATATGTGATGACAAGGTGCAGAGAGCGATCGCGGAGCAGCAGGGTGATTTAGAACGCCAACTTTTGTTGAATTTAGGAGAAATCTACCGATGCAAACAGACAAAGTATAGTAAAATAAAGACCTAAATGTGTATTTTTTACTTTTTTTCACCAAAAGTCTGAAAGAATACATGTTATTGCCAAAAATCTCAAAATTAGCTGCCTGTAAGGCCACAATGGAGGCTTAAAACACCATTGACACACAGCGTCTGTCTCCATCAAGGAGCAAAGACAGCTGGCGAAATTCACAAGTTCACCAAAGGTTGGTATCTATCTGGTGAACACCTTTACACAATCACACATTCACAATCACCGACCCGACTCTTGGGATTGCGCCTGCTTTAGAAAGTTAACTAGTCACAAGTTTGCTGTAAAATGCAGTTGGGTTGTCGAGGTCAAAACACTATATAGCAGCTGTGAATCAAATTAACGTATTATACATAATGTAATGTTTTTACTCTTACACTGAATGTTTGCTGCTTCAATCCAGATGAGTATTGAAAAGTATTTTCAGCGACTGAAAAAGGCCCGTGTTGATGATGAGGACCAGCCTGAACCGGAGGTATCAGTCTGAAACAGACCTGAACAGTCCAACCAGTGGAATTAGTTATTGTATTAATTTGTTTACAATATTTTCAGGCTTCTATCAGTGAAAAACAGGGTCAGGGACAGAAAGAGATAGATTTGTTAGGCATTAAAGTAGGACAGGACAGCATCCAACAGCGTGTCCTCAGTTTTTGATACTTGATTGTTACGAAAATCAACCTGTCTATCTATCTATCTATCTATCTATCTATCTATCTATCTATCTATCTATCTATCTATCTATCTAGCTATCTATTTATCCCCCACCCCCCCTCTGTTGACACGGGCCCTGTGTTTAATGTCCTCTGTTCTGTTCAGTCCTTGTCATGTCATCATTGTTGTTGAATGTGCCTGCTTGTTCCTGTTTTCTATGTACTCCTGTGGTTTGGACCTTTTGATGCCATAGTGGAGTCCAGTTACTACTTTTGGAATATTTACCTTGTTTGGATTCTTAAAGACTCACGTAAGCCTGGATGGTTTTCTATTAATAATGAATTCTACACCTGCATCTGCCCTATCGTGTCGTGCACTTTGGGTCCAGAATCCTTTTCCTGCCTCAGCACTCGGCCATTCCTGACAGAAGTGTTTTAACAAGCCTGGACAAGCTGATGTGCTACTCTGATAAAACAGCACAGAATATGTCCACACCCTGTTGTGTAGACCAGTTTTTATTAAAGAACAGCACTTCTAACAATGCTCTGCTTACTGTACATTTCCTCCTGCTGTTTCACATTAAAAGCCTTCCAATGGTTCTCTGGTGGAAAGCTTTTATTGTGAAACAGCCAGAGGAAATAGAGAAAGTAGTGTGTAGGAGGAGATCAGTAACCAGTTCCTAAAGTCCTGAGAACGGACACAGAGAGACTGTTTAAAGCTGTTAAAGTGGACTACTGTATAGTGGGCCTGCTGACAAACAGCCATAGTTATATTGTTACAAATTTCACAAGTAATTAAAAGAGTAGAACTTCCTTTGTGAGTAGAGCTGAAGTTTAGTGTTAATCCTGGTTGTAGAAAGTGTAAATGTGATCAGCTGTACTCACCAGTGTTTGTCAGAGACTCTGCTGTGTTGTTGAGAAAGACCTGATGAAGTCAGTTTGAGTTTTCTTTCAGAGAGAAACAGTGTCTTGTCTCGACTGCAGCGTGGCTCACAGTCTGACTAACTTAAGTTTCATTTCCTTGAGTGTGACGTTGTATCTCTCCTCTTTCCAGTGTTGCTCCTCCTCTTACTGCAGCTCTGTGATCTGTTTCCTCCCTCTCATGGTCACTCTTATTGTGAAATACCAGGATGTTGTCTGGTTGATATGGAGCAATGGTCATGCTATAACTAACGACTTATTATGTGTGTTGAAACATTAATGTGCCTCAGCTTTATTTTACCCAAAATAGTTTAGTTTATAGTTCATTGGACACAAAGAGAGAGACGTCACACACATCTGCAATGTTGCATCAAATCGTCCAACAAATATATAATACAAAAAAGTACCGTTGTGTACCGGAACAAAATTCCAGGTACCGGTAGTGGTATTGGTTTAGATGCGAAAGGTACCCAACTCTAGGGTGGGGGCATATCAAAGGGTGGGGTCTGGGTGTCCTAGTTCAGGTATTGCAATCAGAACATCTGTAGTTTTCACACTACTGTGTGAGTTTGGTACATCTGGTGATCTATCCAGAGAAAGGGGTTTAAAGACGTGGGGGGCAGAGGCTGGAGCCCATTGGACAAGGTGAGGTGCTATAGCTGCTAAAACTAAAACTAAACTGTCATTGAAGCAAAGCTTTATTTGTTTTTGTGTATTCATCAGAGCATTCACAGAAATCACCCAAAATCAGCACAGGGAGGCGAGTAGAAACAGCTGTTTACACTCCAAAAAAGGTTGAAAAGGGGCGCCTGGGTAGCTCACCTGGTAGAGCGCGCCCATATACAGAGGTTTACTCCTTGATGCAGCAGCCGCGGGTTTGACTCCGACCTGCAGCCCTTTGCTGCATGTCATTCCCCCTCTATCTCTCCCCTTTCATGTCTTCAGCTGTCCTATAAATAAAGGCCTGAAATGGCCAAAAAATTATCTTTACAAAAAAACCAGTGCTTTAGTGTACGTTTCTGTCTCTCCTGGTTTTGGGCCTCTTAGTTCTAATGAAGAGAAATCTTAAAGCTGCAGCACACGATATTTTAGACAGAAGTCTTCTTTGTGTCGACAGGTTTTCTTTCTTTCTTTTCCTGTTTGGACACAAAGCCTCCTCTATAAGGAACTCCAAGTTTGGTGTGGAAGAACTGGACAGGTCTACAGCCCTAACCCATCCACAGCTACAGAGAGGTGACCTACAGAAAGATGGAAACATGTCCACCTCTTCTTCAATCCTGAGAATTAAAATGAGACACACTGAGGATCCAGGGACTTTATAAAGGACTTCCTTAACTAGGACATTTGTATTTGGTTGAAGCAAGAAACTGTTGGTGAGCCTGAAATGCTGCCCTGGAGGAAATGACTATTAGGCTAATACACAACACTCCTATTACATGAACCTTGGCATTCCTGGCTCACCAACCAGAACACATACTATGGTAACGTTATAGCATAGCAGTAATAATATAATAAGCCAAAGCTTTCTATTTCATACAGTTGTCAAAAAAATGTGTTAAATATTACTTGGGAAAGAGAGAAAAATGTGTTTTTAGCTAACTGTACTAACACCACAGCCACATTTTCCCGCGGCGCGCCCAAAGGAAAAGATGTCGACCAGATTTCATTAACTATTCTTGCACTTTAAAGTTTGTTTCGATATTGGGAAAGTTAACTAAAACATAATGACTGACTGAGACCTTTACCTACATTGAAGAGATGAACTTGTCAATTTGGCATACAGTGACATTGCCTGAATATCTGTTAACACCATCTGTTCCACCTCATAACTCAGCTGTAAGTAGCTTTACGTGTTGGAAGTTGAATGCAAAAAATAGTAAAGCAAACACTGTTTCTTCTAATTAAACTATATGCCGAATTATTAACTGGTCTTTATTATTTCAGAAAATGTATGCAGACAACTTCTTTGACATTTGTGCTTCAACATTTCAGACCAAACCCTCTTTAATTGTCACATATTGTAATGGAGTCTGGTGTGACGTTTTCTCCAGACAAGAGAACAACAGATATCGGCTGTAGGGACTCCTGTATAAAGCCTAGCTCACAATAACAGTGTCCTGGCGCCATGTTAGATCCATTTTATTAATGCGGTGTAAACTAAATGTGTCAGTAATTAGCTTGTAACAAGCTACGGTTTGCTGCAGCCCAACTAGCTAGCTGGAGGTCCCCGTTAATCCCCGGGCTAAAGAACGGCAGCTAAATTACCTCCGGTGGGAAATACGGCGGCGGTGTTCTGTTGTTCCTGTTCTTTTTATTCCTCCTTTTCCTGCCTCGTTTGCCTCTTTTCGTTCGCTACTTTTTCGACGTTTTCTTGCCGTTATTGCCGGAGCCAGAGCCCTGTCCGTGTCTGCTGTGTCCGGGCGACACTGCACCACTCTCGGAGAAACCCCCCATCGCTGAGCTCAGGATGAAAACGGTTCAAACTCCCGGTGATAAAATAACATGTAATACCAATAATAAAGACATCACATGTCCCTAAACACACGGCCTGCCTGTGTGGAGACCTGCCGCGGAGGATGCTCTCTCCTCAGCATCACAAACACCGTCAACTTTGATCCGATCAACAGCTTCCGGCTCTTTCAAAATAAAATGCAACAGTGTGGTTCCGGAAGTCAAAATCACGTTCAGTTTCTTAAGTGTTTGGATTAGCCTACGTCTAAACACTTTAAATCAGTGGTGTAGTCTACATAATACGAGGTATACCCACTAAGAAAGCTCCAGGATTTCCATATGCCCACCTAAAAATGTCCAATGACACACAACGTAGGCTACTTTCCATTATATTTTTGATATATTTTGAATTGTCATCTTTTTTCTTTTTCTTAGCATAGGCTAAATAAAGGCATTTCCACCATAAATTGGTGCATTAAAGTGTCCAAAAGCAGAAAATGAAGTTCCCTGGGGGAGGACACCCAGAAGGGGAAGGGGGGGAATATCATAGTGGGGGACACTATGATATTCCCCCCCTTCCCCAAAGGTAGATTCTGGCCCAAATATATACATTACAGTATACCCACTACAATACTAGACAGGTGTAGTACAAGACTACACGACTGCTTTAAATTATCAATTTCATAATAAGAACAACAGCAGGTTCTCCAAATAGGAAAGTGGCTTACATTTAAAAGTAAAAAGGCACAACTGTTGTGGTAGAAAGACCAAAACCCACAGTTTAAAGTGATATCAGAAAAACTGATTTAGGAATAACACCATTAACATTCCTGGTCTTAACAAACAGACTTTATTTCTGCAATTACGCCACAATAATTCAGACTTTCCTTTCCTGTCACAATGAGGAATATAAAAAAATAACAGCAGACAACCAATTTACACCATATACCTCTTACATCCTAATTTTCCAATCAGATTTGCACTTTACCTTTAATTTTAGATATTTAAAATGAGAACAAAAAATCAACACATTAATTTGATGCATCATGACACACGTTATCTGGACGATATCTATTTAAACCTCTGTTAAACCCACAGACATTTATTATAACTTCCAGAAGAAATCAGTTTCTAAGGACACCAAATATGTCAAGATGATGTTTGATTCAATTTGCAAAGAATTGCTGCACATTTAACCACATGATGTTAAATGGAATAAAGAATAAATAAGTCACTGCAATAAACAGGTTCTGTAGAAAATAAGATGTAAAATATATTATGTACATTGGTTCCATTGATTGAAAATAAATCAATACATAAAATGAGATCAGTGATTAGTTTACTCTGACAGGAGAGATGATCAGAGGGGCAGAGTTTTTACCACCTTCATTATTACAGGGACAGAAGTATGGGAAGAGTTTCTCAGTGAAGGAGCAGCCAGTAAAGGAGTAGATAAGAGTTGCAGCATCTACGTCATAAAAGGAGACCAGACCCTCCTCATAATCCACAAACACCCCCACCTTCTGAGGAGGAGACTTCAGAGAGAGAAAGACTGAAGAGACAGCAGCAGCTTCATACTCATTTCCATTTCTCAACACTATAGTCCAGTTACCATCTTCAGGACTCAATGTGATTTCTCCCTTCCTGTTGATCGACTCTCTGGCCACTCCTAAATTCCAATCAGTCTTTCCTTTAACTTGAACCTCAAAGTAAAATCTCCCTGAAGAGAAACTCTGTTTTCCTAAAACAATACAGTAACGAGAAAATCTCTCTGGGTTGTCTGGGAGATTCTTCCTCACATCACCAGGATTCACTTGTTTCCCATCATCAGACAGGATGAGTTCAGGATGTGCTGTATCAGGATCAAGAGTCACATCCACTGCATACTGCTGGACCCTCTTCAGCTCAGACTCAAGCAGCTTCTTCATCTCTTTACTGAGTGTCTCCTCCAGCTGAACCACAGCTTTCACCACAGTCCCCTCATATGATGATGGACGGATGCTGACCTCTGTCCAGTCCTTGGTGGGTGGAGGTTGTTGGATGTTTAGGGACTGGACACTCTGGAGAAGATGGAGGTGGTCTTCAGAGCGTGAGAGCTGCTCCACCTCAGTGCTCCTCTTCATCAGCTCAGAGATTTCCTGTTCCAGCTCTTTGATGAAAGCTTTGGCCTGTTTTTCTGTTGTTTTCTGCTTCGCTTTGATCGTGTTGATGAGCTCATTCAGGCCTCTCTCAACAGACTCCTTCAGAGAAGTGAAGACCTGAACACCTTCTGCTATCTCTCTGTCTGCATCTTCCTCACTGAGGCCGACTGAGTGTTTGACCTCCTGAATCTTCAGTCGTCTCTTCTGGATTATCTGCTGAATTTCAGCCTCTGTCTTCCCCAGCTCTGCCTTCTTTCCTTCATATCCTTCTTTCAGAGGAACAACATCATGCGTCTTGTGGTCTAAAACAGTGCAGAGCATGCAGACACATGTCTGGTCGGTCTTACAGAACAGCTCCAGAGGTTTATCGTGCTCCGTACACATCCTGCCTTCCAGGTTCTCCACAGGGTCGATCAGCTGATGTCTTTTCAGACGTGAAGCTGTCAGATGAGGCTCCAGGTGAGTCTCACAGTAGGAGACCAGACACACCAGGCAGGACTTCAGGGCCTTCAGTTTGGTTCCAGTGCAGACATCACAGGGAACTTCTCCTGGTTTGGACACTTGTTGCTCTGAGCTGCTGCTGCTGGCTTTCTGTTGAGCTGACTGTCTGAACTGAGCAACCATCTCAGAGATGAAAGTGTTGATGTGCAGTTCAGGTCTTGTGTTGAAAACCTTTTTACACATCGGACACAGTTGCTGGTCACTAGTATTCCAGTGTTCAATGATGCAGTTTTTGCAGAAGGTGTGACCACATGGTGTGGTGACAGGATCAGTGAACACATCCAGACAGATGGAGCACAGAAACTGATCTTCAGATGACAGAATGCTCACAGCAGCCATATCTACACATGGTGTGAATGAAAAGAAAACATTCAAAATACAGTTAATTTATGTTTCAAGCCGTCCTGAACGAGCCCTCGCCCATTCCTGTCGAGGATACCAATGGAGCCTTGGACGTTATTTCCTGTGTGAAGCATGTGGCACTGAAAATTAGGTATTGTACATTTTTTACCACTTCCTGTGTCCACTATATGGCGCTAGAGAACACACACTGATGTAATGTCATGTTGCTGTGTATCATATGTAGACCACACCATGTAAATTTCATGTAAATCAAATGATCTGTTTCACGTACGACTAACTTTCTGTTGTCAGTAGGTAGCGCTATAAATTTGACTTAATATAGGTGTGTAGATATCTTCAGCAATTTGGGTCAGATTGGACAGCATAAAGTCAAGTTAACAGCTTCCTGTGTTATGGTGAAATATGCAAAGTGCCTGACCCATCACGTTTTTCCACGGTAACACAGAAGCTTCCCAATTTGGCATCGTGAAGGTCTTGAGATTCTGCTGACCCAATTTCAGATGGATGTGTTGAATCTCCAAAGTGGACTTTGTAACAGTTCCATACCTGTAAACTGCCTAAAATGGCATTTTGTCAAATGACTTATGACATCGCTCGAGGTATCGACTAATCCTTCGCAAATTAGCGTCACATTATTTGTAGAGTTATAATAATAAAATATGAAACAAATCCAATGACCCTTCTAGTCTGTTCCTTCCAGACTCTGGTACATTAGCCTGGTCCTACCAGGCTCTGTTCCATTTCATTTGTCCAGAGAGTCTGGCCTCTCTCCATTGACAAGTGTTTACTTCCTTGAAGACGGGTACTCTGTTTAAGTTTAAAACTATTGGATCTGCCCAGAGCCACTCTGGATCTGCCATAACCAATCGCTAACGTTTGGTCGTGATGTATATCATGCACATGTGCAACAAGAGGGGAGACCGACAACAACTATTGGCTTATATTTAGCATTAGCATCGCTACCATTAGCCTTAGCCTTAGCCAATTCCTTCACCACTAACGGAGCGAGCTGGAAAATCAAACTTTTCCCGAACCGCGTGGAGAGGAGGGAGCACAACATCATGGCCACCAACACAACTCAGCAAAGATTGTTCTTGCTCGGGCTTTAACTTCTGGATATTCAGCAGTGTTGCCACAACATAACGAATGCTTCGCTCATATATTTCTAGCGCACGACCTCAACGTCATCGTTCTCAGCCACTCCCTCTGTTTGCTGATGGGACCGCCAAATATTTGGCCGGAGAAAACCCTATAATATACCGCAAAACCCAGACGGAGTACTGAAGGGAAATGAAAATTTAATGGAAATACGTAGAAGGGCTGAGCCAGGCTAAAACCCCTCTAGGAGGAAGTTGAAAATGTTTGCTTAAGATACATGAAAAATGCATAAAGCTAATGAGAGCAATTTGGAAACATGTCTGAAATGATGTGAGCAATGTAGGTACATAAAACCGTGAATACAAGAGAAACATTTTTCCAACTAAGGCCTTCCATACATCAGGGGGTAGCTATGAAGCTCGCTATTAAAGCATGAACCCACTGCTGAATATTCTGGCATCGTTCACAGGTTTTGATGTGTGCGTTGAATTTTGTGAGTGTTTGTGTAGGGGTGTCAACAACGTCAAAAACGTTATCAAAAGGCAGAAATTAATTAGGAGCGCTGTAGAGCCAACACGCTGCACCAAAAGCCCAATTGCCACATCAAATCTAAATTATTACTTGTTTAAATATGGGTGTAACACAATGTACGTTTGTGTACATCCTAAAGACCTCAAACATAAAAATAAACAGAGATAATCCAAAATGGCTGACCCTTGTCAAAATTAAAAAATATATTAAAACAATTTAATATATACTTAAAAATGAGAGCAACGATCCAACCACATTTCCTGTAAAATTAAAGGAATTTTATCCAGGGCTTTAAATTGACACCCGCCAAATGCGCATGAAAATTAATTATGAGCCAGTTTGGCCGGTGATGGATGAATTGAAGCGTCTTTTTGAATCAGCTGACTGCAGACATTTTTCAAGATTGGTCTGTTTTGTGCCAAGACATTTGGCCGGTTTTGCGTGTCTTTGGCTTGGAAACATAATCTTTATCTGGCAACACTGCTTATAGCTCTAATCCTACATTTCCCATGAACACTTTGTCATGACGTGTTATACCACCGTTGACTATGTGCCTAGCGTGCGTGGTATCGATTACGAGCTAAACCAGAGGAGCTGAAATTAAGTAGTTGAGTTAGATAGGAAAAAACTAACTTGGCTAGCGGAAAACCTGATTGACTGGTAACTTCAAAAAAAAAAAATATATAAAAAATGTTAATTTAAAGCTCTGATTTTATCCCAACCCTGGCGTCTGTCAGTTTCTCAGAAATGTAAAAAATAAATCTCTACAAAAACAATATCTTTCAGTGACAGGGAGCATTAAGCGCCTCATTGTTTGTGTAAAAAGAAACAAGTGTGATGACTGTTATCTTAAAGGAGAATTCCGGCCAATTTTTACGTTAATCTTGATCGCTATAGCTACGCGAGTACTTTCGATAGAAAAAACCCCGACCCAAATCAGTGCAGGTAACACGGAGAAGCTGCAGCTACGTACTACAAGCGTCCCCTGAGCTAAAACGGCAGTGCTCAGGGCAAGTTTTAGAGTGCCTTTGTGCCTCTTAACAGACACAAAATGCAATGAATATGTCTGTGCCACAAGAACAGGGCCATCTCGTGTCAACAAGATGCGTTTTCAACTCAGACATTGTTTAAATTCACCTACCCTGGTCCCTGTCTCGATCCTGCCAGTAGCTAGCTTGCCCTGCTAGCTGATAGCCGTTAGCTGCCGTTTGGTGAGTGTATTCAGACAGGCTTCTGTGATAATCATCCCAAAAACAATCCACGGAGCGGTGGTGGTGTGGCTATGTCCTCCAGAGGACAGGTCATGTCACGTCTTGAAGTGTATTCCCCCCAAAAAAAAACAATAGTGCTGTAGTAGCTGTTAGCTGCTAGCTGCCCTCCGGTGAGTGTGTACAGCCAGATAGCTGTTAGCCGTTAGCTGCTAGCTGCCGTCCGGTGAGTGTATTCAGCCAGGCATCTGTGCTAATCATCCCAATAAAAATCCACGGAGCGCCCGGTGGTGTGGCTATGTCCCCCAGTTACTGAAGGCTACCTTTAGCTTGTGCTTGGAGCAGCAAGTTCATCTGCCTGTTTCCCCTCTGTCTGTCAGTCTTGTTCTTTCCAACTCTTGAGGCTAGTTCTTCGTCTGTATACTCTGGTTCGAATAAATAAGGGTGACCATCAAACGCAAAAGGCTCTTCCGTGTGTTGCATATCAGCTATATTCTTCATACTCCAAGCTTCTTCCGTTATAAACAACTCCGCTTTTCACTCTTCACACACACTACGCTCCAATCTGCAAATTACTGTTTACCTTTTTCTGCTACAACTGAATTCCCAGGAGACCGCGCGATGCAACAGCTAGGCTTCAGTAACGCTATTACTGTGCAAGCCACAGACATCGTTTATCCCGTTTCCATGTAGTTACATAGTCACTGATATGGTCATAACCACTACAGTGCTCAATTACCTATTTTGAGGGGGAAATAATCTAAACCTTTCGCTGCAAAGGCATGATCTGTCCTATGCAGGATATCCACCAACCCACCGGGCGCTCCGTGGATATTTATTGGGATGATTAGCACAGATGCCTGGCTGAATACACTCTCCGGACGGCAGCTAGCAGCTAACGGCTAACAGCTATCTGGCTGTACACACTCACCGGGGGCAGCTAGCAGCTAACAGCTACTACCGCACTATTGTTTTTTTTTTTAGGGGGAATACACTTCAAGACATGACATGACCTGTCCTCTGGAGGACATAGCCACACCACCACCGCTCCGTGGATTGTTATTGGGATGATTATCACAGAAGCCTGTCGGAATACACTCACCAAACGGCAGCTAGCAGCTAACGGCTATCAGCTAGCAGGGCAAGCTAGCTACTGGCAGGATCGAGACAGGGACCAGGGTAGGTGAATTTAAACAATGTCTGAGTTGAAAACGCATCTTGTTGACACGTATGGGCCCTGTTCTTGTGGCACAGACATATTCATTGCATTTTGTGTCTGTTAAGAGGCACAAAGGCACTCTAAAACTTGCCCCGAGCACTGCCGTTTTAGCTCAGGGGACGCTTGTAGTACGTAGCTGCAGCTTCTCAGTGTTAACTGCACTGATTTGGGTCGGGGTTTTTTCTATCGAAAGTACTCGCGTAGCTATAGCGATCAAGATTAACGTAAAAATTGGCCGGAATTCTCCTTTAAGTAAATCATATGATGGTGAAGTTGTTAGGGTTGGGGGTTTCTGTTATATTTCCTGTTTTATTTTGTCAACTCTTGCTCTGTGTTTCCATTGATTCCTGTTTCCCGATCTGTTCTGTTTTTCCTAAACTCATCTTTATGAATGTATGTTTGGCTTGGTTTACTTCCTGTATTATTTTGTAGTGTTTGGTGTCATGTGTCTTGGTTTAGCTTTGTTTCCTGTTTGAGTCTGATTTGTCCCTAATATGTTTCACCTGTTGGCCCCCTCCCTGCTCGTTTGGCCCTGTGTTTAATGTCCTCTGTTCTGTTCAGTCCTTGTCATGTCATCATTGTCGAGTGTGCCTGCTTGTTCCTGTTGTCTACGTGTCCCTTTGGTTTGGACCTTTTGATGCCATAGTGCAGTCCAGTTTCTAGTGATGGCGAACTGAAGCTTTCTGAAGCAGTGAAGCTTTCAAGCCAATTGTATCGAAAAAAGGTTCACTACTCGAAGCTTCAGAACTCTATGGTGACATCTGGTGGTGAAGTTAGGGATAGCATTGTGTCACAAACTGTTTCACAGTTATTAGCCATGAATGTCTTTAGAGTAAGCCCGACCCAACCCGAGCCCGTGCGCGTTGTGTCCGAGCCCGGCCCGACACATTAACTGGAATCATGAGCCCGATTTTAACCCGACACTTTTTTAATACGTCTGACATTCTCATACAATTCAGAGTTGTTTGAACTGCAGAAATCTGTTTAAAATGATCTTAATGAATAATGCAACAAGGACGAAGCATGTAAACTGCGCTGTTTGTTTATTCAGAATGGAACGGATCGCAAACGGATCTGAATAAAGAAACAAAAAAAAAAAAAAAAAAAAAACTCAATGTATTTCTCTGTGAGGGCTTGCCTCGCCCTCACGCTTGGAGAAGTAACAAATGAGGAGGTTGAAGGCTGACTATCATCTTTTCTGCCACGGAGAGCCTGCTTCATGTGTCTGTTCATCATCCAAGTCCCCGTTTTATTTGCTGTTATAGGCGACAGCGTGCTGCACTTAATGCACTCAATAAAGCCGACACATATTGTCACTGCCCACGACTTGTTTAAAATGGTTCCATACCTCCGACTTTCCTCCAAACTTGCTCAATGGTAATTCTCCTATCTCTGATTATAACATAGCTTTCTCCCCACCCAATTAGGCTATAGGCCTAGTAAAAAACACAAAAGCTTGATCAAGGGCCCGGCCTGGCCCGGCTCGGCCCAGGATAGTGGCGGAAAATAACGGCCCGGCCCGAAAGTCTGGCGGGCTCGGGCTCGGGCACAGAATCTAAACTCTACTTTAGAGTTGAAGATGAACACATTTTGAGTATGAATTCATTGATAAATAAATAATGACATAAATAACTAAGCCTATATGTGGGACCTTGCATAAATAAAAATGTAATTACCTTCTCCGCCAAAAAAACAACTAAAGTTAGGATTTTGGTTGTGAACTGTCTTGTGTTTGAAAACAAATACATCAATTTGGGAGGGAAATTAATGAAGAACACATTGCACATTGCACACTCATTTCTGTGATTAGGCCTATGTAGCCTAGAGCAACATTGTCTCCTCAGCCAAATAGGTGAGATAGGCAGTGCAAGGCACTCTAAACTCTCTTTTATAAACTCTCTACTCACTATAAACTAGGCTACTCGCTATGAACTTTCTACTGGCTATACACTTTGTTACTGGCTATAATAATCTCTCTATTAACTAACTCTCCTGACTCTGTTGACTCTCTACTGCAACAACCCCAGCCCCGTGTCGCGCTGCTCACGCAGCTTTTGAATTGAACTTCGAAGCAGTGACGTGGGTGTGTGTGAAACTAAGCTTTGGACATCACTGGTCACGTGATTATCTCCAAACGAATCGAGCTCCGATACAAAGCTTCATTCCAAATTGGTTCATGTTTTCGATACATGCCTCGAAGCAGAGGGTTCACGGGTAACATCACTACCAGTATCTACTTTTGGAATTTTTACCTTGTTTGGATTCTTAAAGACTGAGGTAAGCCTGGATTGTTTTCTGTTATAATAAATTCTACACCTGCATCTGCCATATCATGTCGTGCACTTTGGGTCCAGATTCCTTTTCCTGCCTCAGCACTCGGCCAGCCCTGACAGAAGTGTTTTAACTTGCACCGAGCTGTGCACAAACAAGCCCATTAAAGTGGGGCAGCAAGCTGAAGCGCAGAATATGTCCACACCTTGTTGTGTAGACCAGTTTTTATTAAAGAACAGCACTGCTAACAATGCTCTGCTTACTGCACATTTCCTCCAGCTGCTTCACATTAAAAGCCTCCCACTGGTTCTCTGGTAGAAAGCTTTTATTGTGAAACAGCCAGAGGAAATAGAGAAAGTAGTGTGTAGGAGGCGATCAGTAACCAGTTCCTAAAGTCCTGAGAACTGACACAGAGACTGTTTAAAGCTGTTAAAGTGGACTACTGTATAGTGGGCCTGCAGACAAAGAGCCATAGTTATATTGTTACCAATTTCACAAGAAATTAAAAGAGTGGAACTTCCTTTGTGAGTAGAGCTGAAGTTTAGTGTTAATCCTGGTTGTAGAAAGTGTAAATGTGATCAGCTGTACTCACCAGTGTTTGTCAGAGACTCTGCTGTGTTGTTGAGAAAGACCTGATGAAGTCAGGTGAGTTTTCTTTCAGAGAGGAACAGAGACTTGTCTCTACTGCAGCGTGGCTGACACTCTGACTAACTTAAGTTTCATTTCTGGAGTGTGACGTTGTATCTCTCCTCTTTCCAGTGTTGCTCCTCCTCTTACTGCAGCTCTGTGGTCTGTTTGCTCCCTCTCATGTGCACTCTTATTGTGAAATACCAGGATGTTGTCTGGTTGATATGGAGGAAAGGTCATGCTACAACTAATGATTTATTATGTGTGTTGGAACCTTAATGTGCCTCAGCTTTATTTTAACCAGAAGAGTTTAGTTTATAGTTTATTGGACACAAAGAGAGAGACGTCACACACATCTGCAACGTTGCATCAAATCGCAAAACAAATATAATATGTATCAACAAATATCAAGAAATAAAATATATACTTACACATTAACTATAGGTCTTTTCACACATTGAATATGTAACACTGGGGAGTTAAAAATATCATCAAAGATAAAGAGAGTTACTTCCTGTTTGCTCTCATGTTGTATGTAAAGTGTTTTGCTGGATTCATTCATTCATCCACACAGTTTACATGAATGAAGACTGTAAATAAAGGTTTTTTAAACATCTGCCTCTGTAGCAGCAATATAGTATTTCATATTGTTATAGAAGTGATGTAATGTGTCAAATAAGAACGTTTTAGATATGTTACTATAGTTCTGACCTGTTTCTGTCATGACTGTAGCATCTGTTTTTCCTGTGTTTAGCTTTTGCTTTAACCTGAAGTCGGTTTGTCCTGAGTTTCCTGAACACATCCCTGCTGATTCTCCAACTACACACACTTGCTGTTATCTGCAATCTGCACACCTGGTCCTGATTATCACCTCTGCACCATATAAGCCGTGACCAGACATCCATTCCCTGCCGGATCGTTAGTGTAACCAGTATGTTTAGCTCTCGTATCGAGCTTCAAGTTTTGGAAAGTCTTTTTGCCGTCTTGTCTTTTTGCCTGTCGCTAATCTGCCGCCTGTTCCTCTGTCTGCAGTTCATCACCTGGATTGTCCCTCACACCTGCCTGGCTGTCAACTTCACAGTGTCATTCTTGGCTCTGCACAAAGTCTCCAACCTCCCTGCTCCACCCACTGCCAACCATCTGGACTTAACCGCTTGTTGGGGACCAAGAACCTGGTTAAACATTGATCTTAACCAAAAATGGCTCAGACTGAGCTGACTGCAGAGACACAGGGAAGGCAGGACAAAGGATCTTGGACTACATGTAAATCCCAAAGCCAGTTTCACCAAACTCCTACAGGCAGAGTCGCCAAGATGGAGAATCTACCTTCACCACATGCTAGACAAGGCAGACTGGTGGTGAGACAAAGAACTGCTTCACACCTGGGACAAAGTTGCAGTTTTCCCATTGGCTGTCGGGCCTTTGAATGCACCACCCCGCCACTAGGAGGCGGAGGAATGATAAAAGCTGTCGGTTTTTGTGTTTCTTCGCTTTCACGGTTATCCCCGGTTGCTGAAAGGACGCACTAGTCCGGACTAGCTAGCCAGCATCACCTCGCTGGTCGAGTTTTGAGCTGGGACAATTTTATATTGACCAGATATACAAAGGGGATCCGAGGAAATACTGGCCCAGTATTCCCTCATCTGCAGCGGGTTTAATCAGCCTGGATTCAAGAAAAGGACGGCGTTCTGTTTCTTGGTTGGTCGACCTGGATTACGTTCGTCCTCTGCTCCGGACGAAACGGATCGTTAAACTCTGCCGAGATATTAACTGACAAACAACGCACACAGTAAGGGGGCTTACACAGTTCTGGGCAGATATTAGAACTAGTGCATTTTGTTTTGTTATTAATGAGCAAAGGGTTCGCTACCGCGTGTGCCATTAATGTGATCTGATTGTAATCATGTATTGGCCATATCTGGTTACTAATCTGTTTCTGTGAATGTATAAATTGATCACTATACTCGTTGATTGGGTTGTGTTAAGTAGCTTGGTATAACTGTAATCGCTACCTGCTAAGTCACTCCTTTCATGGAGTTTAGTTACTGTCTGCGATAGAATCGCGAAAATCAGCTGTTAGCCACTAGAGTGGTTATAGTGACGTTTTCCTCAGCAAAACAAAAGTCTCAGAATCTGTCCTAGCTACACGTTAGCCCAGACCTGAGTGGCTGAGGGGAACTGGGTCATTATCGATAACTAAGATCAGAGTGCCTCTTTTCTTTACTCTCTTCTTTTACTAACACACACACAACACATGCTAGCCGCGTAGCTCCCGAGCTAACGGGGCTAGCTTCACACGTGGAATCGGCTTACGTTCGTACAGAGCTAACACAGGAGTCAGAGTGCGCATGAGGCCACGCACTGTTTTAACCACACCCTCGACCTCGTGCTGGTATGGTATCAAAATTGAAGATGTATTAGTATTCCCGCAAAATCCTTTATTATCAGACCACTTCTTAATTACTTTCGAATTCTTAATACCCAATTATACGAAATTAGATAAAAGCTTCTATACTAGATGCCTATCTGACAGTGCTATAGCTAAATTTAAGGAAGACATTCCAACAGCACTAATCTCATTACCTTGTTTTAATACAACAGGACCTTTTATGTAAACTTTAGTCCCTCTCAAATCGACAATTGTGTAGATGGTGTTACGGCCTGCCTACGGACTACTTTAGACTCCGTTGCTCCACTCAAAAAGAAGATAAAGCAAAGGAAACTAGCAAAAAACTTGAAAGTAAATGGCGCTCCATCAAAATGGAAGAGTCTCGTTTGGACTGGCAAGACAGTTTGAAAACCTATAGGAAGGCCCTCAGACATGCCAGATCAGACTATTACTCATTAATAAAGAAAACAAGAACAACCCAAGGTTTCTTTTCAGCACTGTAGCCAGGCTGACAGGTAGTCACAGCTCTACTGAGCCATCTATTCCTCTAGCTCTGAGTAGTGATGACTTCATGAGCTTCTTTAATGATAAAATTATAACAATTAGAGATAAAATTCATCACCTTTTGCCCTCAACTTCTAATGGTTCACCTTTCAACGCAGGACTGCTAGAAAGAACGACTAGACCTGACATTTACTTAGACTGCTTTTATCCTATAGACCTTCAACAACTAATGGTAAAGGTATCTTCAGCAAAGCCATTTACCTGTCTCTTAGACCCCATCCCAACGAGATTACTCAAAGAAGCATAACCCGTGGTTAACACCTCTCTACTAGATATGATCAATATGTCTCTATTAACAGGTCATGTACCGCATTCATTTAAAGTAGCTGTGATAAAACCTCCTCTGAAAAAACCCACCCTTGATCCGGAGGTCTTAGCAAACTATAGACCTATATCTAACCTTCCCTTTCTCTCCAAGATCCTTGAGAAAGTAGTTGCTAATCAGTTATGTGATTTTCTCCATAGCAACAGTCTATTTGATGATTTTCAATCAGGATTTAGAAAGAATCATAGCACAGAGACGGCACTGGTGAAAATTACTAACGACGTTCTAACTGCTGCAGACAAAGGACTTTTCTCCATACTTGTTTTATTAGATCTTAGTGCTGCTTTTGACACTATTGACCATACAATCCTGTTACAGAGATTAGAACACTTAGTCGGAATTAAAGGAATTGCAATAAGCTGGTTTAAGTCTTATTTTTCTGATCGATCTCAATTTGTTAATGATAAATCCTCTAAGTACGCGAAAGTTAAACATGGCGTTCCACAAGGCTCAGTGCTTGGACCAATTTTATTCTCCTTTTTTATATATGCTTCCTCTTGGTAATATCATTAGGAAACACTCAATTAACTATCACTGCTATGCGGACGACACCCAATTATACTTATCAATCAAACCAGACGAAACAAGTCAGTTAGCTAAACTTCAAGCATGTATTAAAGATATAAAATCCTGGATGACTTATAATTTTCTGATGTTAAACTGTAACAAAACTGAAGTTATTGTGCTGGGCCCTAAACACCTCAGAACTTCATTATCTAAAGATCTAGCTACTCTGGATGGTGTTGTCCTGGCCTCCAGCACTACTGTCAGAAATCTAGGAGTTATTTTTGATCAGGATATATCCTTTTAACGCCCATCTAAAACAATCATCGAGAACAGCCTTTTTTCATCTTCGTAACATTGCCAAAATTAGGAATATCCTGTCTCAAAACGACTCTGAAAAACTGGTCCATGCATTTGTTACTTCCAGGCTGAACTATTGTAACTCCCTACTGTCAGGTTGCTCAAATAAGTCCCTTAAGACTCTCCAGCTGATCCAGAATGCTGCAGCACGTGTTCTGACGAGAACTAAGAAAAGAGATCATATTTCTCCTGTTTTAGCTACTCTGCATTGGCTTCCTGTAAAATACAGGATTGACTTTAAAGTCCTTCTCCTGACCTACAAAGCTCTAAATGGTCAAGCACCATCCTATCTAGAACAGCTCTTAGTACCTTATTGTCCCACTAGAGCACTGCGCTCCCAGAATGCAGAGTTACTTGTGGTTCCTAGCGTCTCCAAAAGTAGACTGGGAGCCAGAGCCTTCAGCTACCAGGCTCCTTTCCTGTGGAACCAGCTCCCAGTCTGGGTTCGGGGGGCAGACACCATCGCCTCATTTAAGAATAAACTGAAAACTCTCCTCTTTGATAAAGCTTATAGTTAAGAAGTGAGGAGTTGCAGCGTCCGCCTAACCCGGCCCACCTGCTTCTCTTCGTAGTCATCAGATTTATTGATCATATAATCAATAATATAGTGTGAGTAGAGGGAGGCAGGCCAGTACAGCCTCTCATCAATGTTTTCATTTGTTTCCTTTTGTATGCATCCTGTCTCAGAACTGCTTGTTACTAACCTAGCTCTGGGGAGTTTACTCCCTGGAGTCCTTATGTTTCTTCTTCGCAGAGCTATGCTCTGTGATTCCCTTCAACGCCCGGCCGCGTCCTGCTGCGTCCGCCGCATCCACCCGTGCTCTGCAGCGCCACGTTTCATCCCGCAACGTCCTGCTGTGACATGAACTACAACGACTACCTTCAAAGTCACTGTTCCACTATCTTCAATGTGACTATTATCGCCATCACTCCCCCAACCGGCCCCGTCAGACACCGCCTACCAAGAGTCTGGGTCTGCCGAGGTTTCTTCCTAAAAGGGAGTTTTTCCTCGCCACTATCGCAATAGCCACTGCTAATGCTTGCTCTTGAGGGAATTACTGTAATTGTTGGGGCTTTGTAAATTATAGAGTGTGGTCTAGACCTACTCTATCTGTAAAGTGTCTCGAGATAACTGTTATGATTTGATACTATAAATAAAATTGAATTGAAATTGTTCCTGTTCTTTTTATTCCTCCTTTTCCTGGCTCGTTTGCCTCTTTTCGTTCGCGACTTTCCGACGTTTTCTTGCCTTTATTGTCGAAGCCAGAGCCCTGTCCGTGTCTGCTGTGTCCGGGCGACACTGCACCACTCTCGGAGACAGCAGGGGCTAGCTCAAATAGTGGCAGCTCGCAGTGGCATTTCCAGTGGCAGGTTGAGATGCCAACGATTTTTCCTTTTGCCATTTATATGGTATTTCCGGTGGCATCCTGAGATGCCACAAATTTACTCGGGGTCCTGCCGAAGTTTGTGTGGTATTTCTGGTGGCAATCTATGATGCCGTGGCTCCTGCCGATGTTTGTGTGGGTTGCCACCGGTTCACCGTAAAATGCCATGGCACATTTCACAGATTATGAGGTATGACGGTGGCAAACAAGGGCTGTGTCCGAAACCATCCACTGCTCATATATGCCTAGCAGGGGTTAAATTGGGCGGGGGCTCTCCGGGGTTCAGCCCCGGCACATAAGCCTGCTCGTTTGTCCGGATGTGCCTGCTTGCAGTCTAAATATGTCACATCAAATTTGATGAAAGTGATGCTTTTTAAAACATTAAAACATTTCTGACAATAGATTAAAGATTTTTGAAATGGCATGCCTATTTTGTCTATGCGGAGCTGAGATGAGAACAATCAGAACATGGTAACAACCCGCCCAGAACTGCAGACAATTCACCACCTTCTCCTAAAGCTAAAAACCCATTCGCAGCGCTGGAAGCCCGGTGCTCGGAAGCTCCACCGGCCGCTACGAGTTCATGTCGCTGACCAAGCCGTGGAACCGGTCCTCGCTGTCGCATCTCCTCCAGCGGCTCGCATCCCAGCATCGGAGAGCCCCACTCGGAGCCGTGTGTGTGTGTTGTGTGTGTGTGTGTTGTAGTAAAGAGAGAGATTGGGAGAAGAAGTTTGTGTGAGGTGGACCTGGTCACCACAGACCCAAATCTTCCCAGCTGTTGCTACTGTCATATGCTGCACTGTCTCTTCATGTGGCATATTATGTTTGGCACATTGTATGGGTCACTTCTTATATCAGAACAAGGTAATACAATGTGTAATCAACTGATGACCTATTAACAGTAATGTAAATGCTAAATGCCCTAATACCTGTTGATACTACAACAATGCAGAGTATAGGCTCTTAACCTTGCAGTTTTGCACATATCATATAAGACTCCATTTCTCTGTTTCTTTGCACAAAACTCTCCAGAAAGTGCCATTTAACAATTTATTTTTTCAACTTTTTTTCCTTTAAACTGCAGCCTTTTAATTGAGTGAGTAAAGTATTTTGTCATTTTACATTGCATTTTAAATTAAAAGAAACATATAGGCTACCACCAATTTCTTTCCTCAGCACTGCAACATAACAGACTGTAATATAAATAAAATATTGTAATAATCAAAGAAACCTTTGCACAAATAGGGTCATGAAAATGCTACCAAGTCTAATATTGGCAAGTGTTAACATATATAAACTATAAATGTCGGTATCTCACTAGCAGATGCTACAAACACCTGCAGTTGCAGTCGGATATCCTCTTTTCTCTACAGTAGGCCTACAACAGGCTACTGGTTTGGTTATATATAGTTTGCTAGTAGGCAGGGGTTAACTTGGCTACGCTCAACAGCTTCCGGCTCTTTCAAAATAAAATGCAAGAGTGTGGTTCCGGAAGTCAAAATCACATTCATTTTCTTAATAAGTGTTCCCGTCGACCATGCAACTTTGTATTTTTTTGTGTCGAAATTTAAACATTTTGTAGTTCCTCTTCTACACTTTTCTCGACGTTTTTATTCCAATTTTTGTCACCTTTGGCGATGTTTTGGGGTTTTGTAATTTTTTTCAGATAAAAAAAATAACGTTTTTGTTTTTTTCCTGCGTTTTTATAGTTTTTTCCAACATTTGTGACTTTTTTCAATGTTCTTTTTCTAATATAGAAAGTTTTTATAAACGGGTTAAATTTGACCGAGGACAAAAAACCTCGTATTGTCCTCCCGCCCACGATACAACTTTTTCTGCTGTTTTTCCCCCAATGTTTTTTAAGCTTTTTCAACCATTTTTGTCACGTTTTTCAACGTTCTTTTATCAATTTTTGTTCAAATGCTATAAAATTAAACACCCAAATTCAATGAAAGCAGTCCACATAATCCATGTTATTATTTTGGACACTTTGGTTGATAGAAACCCAAATTTCTTCTACAACTTACTTTTAGAAAATGGACAACAGGAGGGTTAACCATTATGTCTAAACACTTTAAATTATCAATTTCATAATAAGTGCAACAGCAGGTTCTCCAAATAGGAAAGTGGCTTACATTTAAAAGTAAAAGGTACAACTGTTGTGGTAGAAAGAACAAAACCAGCAGTTTAAAGTGATATCAGAAGATCTGATTTAGGAATAACACCATTAACATTCTTGGTCTCAACAAATAAACTTTATTTCTGCAATTATGCCACAATAATTCAGACTTCTTTCCTGTCTCGTTATTGAGGAATATATTTAAAATATATATATTTAAAATGAGAATAACAACACAAACATTTGTGTTTTTTTTCCATTTGTGGATATCTGGAATTGCTTTGTTCCTAGTTATAATTCATCAACACATTAATGGGATGCATCATGACACACGTTATGTGGACGATATCTATTTAAACCCACAGACATTTATTATAACTTCCAGAAGAAATCTGTTTTCTAAAGACACCAAATATGTCAAGATGAAGTTCGATTCAATTTGCAAAGAATTGCTGCACATTTAACTATATGATAATAAATGGAATAAAGTGTAAATCAGTCGGCACAGGAAACAGATTCTGTAGAAATAAGATGTAAAATATATTAATATGTACATTTGTTCCCTTAATTGAAAATAAATCAATACCTGAAATAAGATCAGTGATTAGTTTACTCTGACAGGAGAGATGATCAGAGGGGCAGAGTTTTCACCATCATCATTGTCACAGGGACTGAAGTACGGGAAGAGTTTATCAGTGAAGGAGCAGCCAGTAAAGGAGTAGATAAGAGCTGCAACATCTACGTCATAAAAGGAGACCAGACCCTCCTCATAATCCACAAACACCCCCACCTTCTGAGGAGGAGACTTCAGAGAGAGACGGACACGTGGGCCAGCAGCAGTGTAGTACTCATTTCTATTTCTCAACCATATCGTCCAGTAACCATACTTAGGGCTCAGTGCGACTGCTCCCTTCCTGTTGATTGACTCTCTCGCCACTCCTAAATCCCATTCAGTCTTTCCTTTAACTTGAACCTCAAAGTAAAATCTGCCTGAAGAGAAACTCTGCTTTCCTAAAACACTAGCACACTCAGAAAATCTCTCTGGGTTGTCTGGGAGATTCTTCCTGAGTAGCATAGATAGTAGATCACGATCATTCACTTGTTTCCTATCATCAGACAGGATAAGATTAGGATGTGCTGTATCAGGATCAAGAGTCACATCCACTGCATACTGCTGGACCCTCTTCAGCTCGGCTTCAAGCAGCTTCTTCATCTCTTTACTGAGTGTCTCCTCCAGCTGAACCACAGCTTTCACCACAGTCCCCTCATATGATGATGGACGGACGCTGACCTCTGTCCAGTCCTTGGTGGGTGGAGGTTGTTGGATGTTTAGGGACTGGACACTCTGGAGAAGATGGAGATTGTCTTCAGAGCGTGAGAGCTGCTCCACCTCAGTGCTTCTCTTCATCAGCTCAGAGATTTCCTGTTCCAGCTCTTTGATGAAAGCTTTGGCCTGTTTTTCTGTTGTTTTCTGCTTCTCTTTGATCGTGTTGATGAGCTCATTCAGGCCTCTCTCAACAGACTCCTTCAGAGAAGTGAAGACCTGAACACCTTCTGCTATCTCTCTGTCTGCATGTATCCTACTAAAGTCAACAGAGTGTTTGATTTCCTGAATCTTCAGTCGTCTCTTCTGGATCATCTGGTGAATTTCAGCCCCTGTCTTCCCCAGCTCGGCCTTCTTTCCTTCATATTCTTCTGTCAGAGGAACAACATCATGCATCTTGTGATCTAAAACAGTGCAGAGCATGCAGACACATGTCTGGTCGGTCTTACAGAACAGCTCCAGAGGTTTATCGTGCTTCGTACACATCCTGCTTTCCAGGTTCTCCACAGGGACGTCACAGGGAACTTCTGGTTTGGACACTTCTTCAGATGGCACATTGCTGGCAGCAGCCACAACTACACACACTGTGAGAGAAAAAAAACATACATGTAATTAAAAAGACAATTTTTATTATTTGTTAAAATAAGAAATGTGTGCATTTGTGGGAGCCATGTGTGTGTGTTTGTGTTTGTGTTTGTGTGTGTGTGTGTGTGTGTGTGTATATATGATGGAATAGTGCCATTACATTGAATGGGACAGAGGCCACTAACAATGTTCGAATTATACCGTGAGCTTCGGGGGGGTAAAGCTATTTTGAATGGTGACGTCACTCTCCATTTTATATAGGCACACACAATGAGAACCACTAATCTATATGCAAAATTCCCTGAATATTAGTGCAGATTCCCTCTTGTTAAGACATTAAGAATGAAATTGCACAAAAGGATAAATCGCCTCATTAAACCTCTCCCCGTGTCAGTATATCTATGGAACTCGTGTTACGGCGTGTGATTGTAGTCCTAATGTTTTTAAGCTAAGCAGCAGCGATGGCCATGGCCACTGAGTGGAAGGGAGACGTCCAGTTAAACCATAGCCATCTGTATGTTGTTCAGGACGGGAGTGAAGACCTATCTCATGCCTACATACAGATAGACTAGCTAGCCTAGCTAGCTTCTGCTAGTGATGGGACAACCTACTCTTTTATGATAGTCGGTTCAACCGGACGGTCGTTGGTTGGCCTACCAAGTTAATAGATTCGGTCACCGGTTCGCGTGCCCTCGGCGGTGGCGGCGGTGGGGGGTGATCGCGTTTAATACATATCATTATAATTTACATATCTATCAAGATAACATTACGTGTATTTGTATGTGATATAGGCCTAATACTTTCCCCTTGGTAGTATAGCATATGAATTTCCATGAACACAATTCTAAAATGCACGAGACATAAAGGCTTCTGCTATCGGTTGATAACTCAAACTTGCCGAGAACCTAGACACCCGTTTGAATATAGACTCATGCATTAGGCACGGTTACGGTCTTGTTCAGTAGTCTGGTGCACAGTCTCCTGGTGACAGCCTACCTATCACGTAACAAACATTTAACTTAACATAACTATTAAGATAACATGACGTGCATTTGTATGTGATATCCATCAATAATGTAATTTATTAATTTGTATGTACACAATCATTTAAGATGCACGAGAAATAAAGGCTTCTGCTATCGGTTGATAAGTCAAACTTGCCCAGAACCTAGACACCCGTTTGAATATAGACTCGTGCAGTAGCCTCGGTTACGGTCCTTACGGTCTCGATCTGTAGCCTGGTGGGCGGTCTCCTTGTGACAGCCTAGCCTAGCTACCACGTAGCAACATTCACTTCTCTAACATTTAACTTAACATAACTACCAAAATAACATGACGTGTATTTGTATGTGATTACATTAGAGTCGAGAGGGCCGGCAGGTTGCACAGTTACATTAGAGTCGAGAGGGCAGGCAGGTTGCACGGTCACATTAGAGTCGAGAGGGCAGGCAGGTTGCACGGTTACATTAGAGTCGAGAGGGCCGGCAGGTTGCACGGTTACATTAGAGTCGAGAGGGCCGGCAGGTTGCACGGTTACATTAGAGTCGAGCGGCAGGTTGCACGGTTACATTAGAGTCGAGAGGGCGGCCGGTTGCACGGTTACATTAGAGTCGAGAGGGCGGCCGGTTGCACGGTTACATTAGAGTCGAGAGGGCCGGCAGGTTGCACGGTTACATTAGAGTCGAGAGGGCGGCCGGTTGCACGGTTACATTAGAGTCGAGAGGGCGGCCGGTTGCACGGTTACATTAGAGTCGAGAGGGCCGGCAGGTTGCACGGTTACATTAGAGTTGAGAGGGACGGCAGGTTACACGGTTACATTAGAGTCGAGAGGACCGGCAGGTTACACGGTTACATTAGAGTCGAGAGGGCGGCCGGTTGCACGGTTACATTAGAGTCGAGAGGGCGGCCGGTTGCACGGTTACATTAGAGTTTTAGAGGGCCGGCAGGTTGCACGGTTACATTAGAGTCGAGAGGGCGGCCGGTTGCACGGTTACATTAGAGTCGAGAGGGCCGGCAGGTTGCACGGTTACATTAGAGTCGAGCGGCAGGTTGCACGGTTACATTAGAGTTGAGAGGGACGGCAGGTTGCACGGTTACATTAGAGTCGAGAGGGCCGGCAGGTTGCACGGTTACATTAGAGTCGAGAGGGCCGGCAGGTTACACGGTTACATTAGAGTCGAGAGGGCCGGCCGGTTGCACGGTTACATTAGAGTCGAGAGGGCCGGGCAGGTTACACGGTTACATTAGAGTCGAGAGGGCCGGCAGGTTATACGGTTACATTAGAGTTTAGAGAGGGCCGGGCAGGTTGCACGGTTACATTAGAGTCGAGAGGGCCGGGCAGGTTGCACGGTTACATTAGAGTCGAGAGGGCCGGCAGGTTGCACGGTTACATTAGAGTCGAGAGGGCCGGCAGGTTGCACGGTTACATTAGAGCCGAGAGGGCCGGCAGGTTGCACGGTTACATTAGAGTCGAGAGGGCCGCAGGTTGCACGGTTACATTAGAGTCGAGAGGGCCGGCAGGTTGCACGGTTACATTAGAGTCGAGGGGCCGCAGGTTGCACGGTTACATTAGAGTCGAGAGGGCCGGCAGGTTGCACGGTTACATTAGAGTCGAGAGGGCCGGCCGGTTGCACGGTTACATTAGAGTCGAGAGGGCCGGCAGGTTGCACGGTTACATTAGAGTCGAGAGGGCCGGACGGTTGCACGGTTACATTAGAGTCGAGAGGCCGGCCGGTTGCACGGTTACATTGGGTCTCGTTCGGCATAGGGTCTAGGCCGGCAGGTTATACGGTTACATTAGAGTCGAGAGGGCCGGCAGGTTGCACGGTTACATTAGAGTCGAGAGGGCCGGCAGGTTGCACGGTTACAGTAGAGTCGAGCGCAGGTTGCACGGTTACATTAGAGTCGAGAGGGCCGGCAGGTTGCACGGTTACATTAGAGTCGAGAGGGCCGGCAGATTGCACGGTTACATTAGAGTCGAGAGGGCCGGCAGGTTGCACGGTTACATTAGAGTCGAGAGGGCCGGCAGATTGCACAGTTACATTAGAGTCGAGAGGGCCGGGCAGGTTGCACGGTTACATTAGAGTCGAGAGGGCCGGGCAGGTTGCACGGTTACATTAGAGTCGAGAGGGCCGGCAGGTTGCACGGTTACATTAGAGCCGAGAGGGCCGGCAGGTTGCACGGTTACATTAGAGTCGAGAGGGCCGGCAGGTTGCACGGTTACATTAGAGTCGAGCGGCAGGTTGCACGGTTACATTAGAGTCGAGAGGGCCGGCAGGTTGCACGGTTACATTAGAGTCGAGAGGGCCGGCAGGTTGCACGGTTACATTAGAGTCGAGAGGCCGGCCGGTTGCACGGTTACATTGGGTCTCGTTCGGCATAGGGTCTAGGCATTAGTAGCTCATTTCCTGATTGATTCTACCACCACCACTCCAGTCCAGTAGAGGCGCTAATGAGCTAGATTACAATACACACAGTAGCAGCAGAATACCAGCTACACAACGGCCAACCATTGACATATATATAATGCCAACGGCACGAATGAAGTAAAAGAAAAAAACAGGAGTGAGTCGGTTCATTGACGTACGGCACTCGATTCTCCCGGCTCAGTGACACGAGTCGGGTTAATTAACCGGCTCTTCGGTCAGTTCGTCAACACTAGCTTCTGCAGCAGTTCAAACACACACATTTGAGCATGTTTCCATCCGACAACCCTGTCCATGAGATAATGAACAGCTTGCATTAATGCAACCATTCTTGGCTTAGTTTCACCAAGATATGGACAATATTTGCTTGGTACAGAGAGCTTCAGGAGCTGCATGAACTTTTAGCTAGCTAGCTAGCTAGCTAGACTATGACTTAATTACAGATGAGAGAAACACTATTAACAACCAAATTAAGACAGTTCTGAGAACCTGTTTAGATGACGAGCTGCTCATAACATTTAGCACAAAGCACAATGCATGATGATATACATGGCAGTCAAAACCATAGGCAGAGATTAAAGTTGATTCAGCCAGTTACTCTTAATTTCGCTGACACACCAGCACCAGATATGTACGTTTTGACAGCTAGTGAAGTGATATCAAAGAACACAGTCTGAACGTACCAGAGAAATGGTACAGCCCAATGGGGAGTGAGTGTTTGAAAATCTTATTTCATTAGATTATTTCCTGAATTGTTGCTATGTGATGGTGATACTGCATTTAAATACATAAAATTTTGTATAGGCTAACATTATATTTTGTTAGATTTTTTTCAGTACCCCCCAAACTATTATTTTCATCCTTTTTGGGAGGGTCCACACATATCCCCTGCAAATCTACACCTTTGCCTGTTACTCTTGTTATTTCCTTCTTCCAAAATGGCCGGGAGTTGAGTTTTTATTCAAACTAAATAATGACTGGTGTGATAACTGCATGCCAAATTAATCAGAGCATACAAGGCCAAATTGCCTCCTAAGTTACAACATTGCAAAGGCCAAAATATTAAACTCAGTCCGACGCAGTCAGTCCACATAAAACACACAGCAGGTACATACTTCATGGAGATCATGGAGAACAATAAGGGCAGAACAGCATCACCGATCTGTTTTAACCAAATATTCTCTTTCTACCTCAGCTAAAAACAACAGACCTGCAGCACGTTACTGTAATGGCTGGTTATAGCCACCTGGCGGCGCTCTAGGACGGGGCTCTACTGACAATGATATGCCTTTATGATATATATGTTGTATCCTGACTAGGGTGACCAGATTTCCTGGAGCTAAAACCGGGACACTTTGTGCGTGACCGTAGTGTGCACGCTCACGCTTTTTAACGTGAACATGTGCCAGCCCTGTTCAGACACAGACAGTAACTTCATTATTTTGATTCTAGGCTCCTCGTCTAATAATAAGTGTTTTTTCCTGTGAAATTAACAAAATTGCAGTAACAGCCTTTTTCAGTTTAGTGTGAGATTTATGTTGAGATTTTTTCTAAAAAAGATTTTTTGAAGTGTTATTTATTCCAATAACAGCAAAGTAATTAAAATGATTGAGCATTAAACACTTAATTTCCTGCATTCTGGTGAATTTTTATGCACCTATTTCTACCTTTTTCTGAATCAATATATGCTGCAAATATCTTTATTTAAAGAGAATCTGATTACAATCCAAATATAAAAACATAATATATATTGCAGTAAGGCTGGCATTCTGTATTGCTTTCAACAATTTATTCTCCTTTGGATGGACTTTTCTAATTATATCTGAGTCAGCACAGATGTAGCCTATAGGCATCATGTACTCTTACCTCCTGCTTTGCATCTTTTGTTGGTTAAGTAACCTCCTTAATGTGCATATGACAATTATTCACCTCAATGATACATTCATTTTAATTTATTAATAAACCCCTGGACTGTAATATTTCAGATGTTTGAGCAAGATTTACTGCTCTTTGTGCACATTCAAAGTATATAAACACAGTAGTGTTCTCTGTGATTTGGAGGAGTCGTGTTATTTTGAGAAAAATAAAGTGATAATAGGCTATTACAAGAATAAAATCACAAGCTATATTTCAGAAAATAATCTATACCTGCACCATAGTCTGCTGTGCATTACGTGATTGCTCTGCTGATACGGTAGATCTCAGACCTTCTGACAGACACAGAGCCCCGTTTGGGTCTCTGGTCTCTGAATGAGACAAATTGTTTAGCTATGGAAGTGGCTGTACGCTGCTCTACGTCGGAGGTGGAAACCCGAAACTACAGAAATACACGGAGCACAAACGCAACACATCTGCCGCAGCAGGGCCACAGCTGAGCGCATCCATGAACCTGAAGCTGCGCTGCATTTTACAGAGAGAGTGGACACTAAGAGACCCACAGGTCTGCTTCAGAGCTCCGTGTGTCTGAGTCTGAACCGTAGACCGGAAACGTCACGTCACAGGAACTTCAAACTAAATCAGTAGTATTGCGCTCCTAAACGTTCTGTTGATGGCATCACTGTATTAGACTTGGCTATACTAATACAGACTTGGCTACGATTCCTCCGAAAACTTCACCCCTTTCACAGCTTTCCTCACGGAGAAACGGTTGCTAGGTGATAGCAAAAAATACAGCATGGTCGGACCCCGCACGTAGCTGCCCGTTCTATTCGCCTCGGAAAAATAAACTGGACAAAGTTACATTCGGGGCTACACTCAAAACATTCGGGGCTGAAGACCCGGCAAAATCGGCTAACGCCGCTCCTGGTGTAAACCGGGACATTTTAGAGTTCCCACACGCTTTTGTCGGGACTCGGGACAAGCAATTAAAAATCGGGACTGTCCCGGTCAAACCGGGACGTCTGGTCACCCTAATCCTGAATGCTGTCTCCTTGAGTATAAAGTATAGAGGAACAATACATGGTGTCAGAAGATAATAACCCTTGACAGATGGAGTCTAGTGACACAGACAACAGGTTTTGATGTTTGGTGTGGGGAGTGACAACATGGTGACCTGTGGAGAGAGAAGAAAAGTGAGTCGGCAAGAAGCTAAAAAGCCCGCGGCTAGCTAAAACACAGCATGAACCATGTATTCACAATAACACCTCCAGGACCATTCGACTTTGGGCCAAGCTCGTGGCCAGCGTGGATAAAAAGATTTGAACGCTACAGAATTGCTTCTGCATTAAAGGAAAAAGACAGAGCATACCAGGTGAATTCTCTCATTTACACAATGGGTGATAAGGTTGATGACATCCTCAGTTTGCTGCAATTGACTGGAGAACAACAAAATGACTACAACACGGTTACAAAGGCATTGATGGACACTTTGTTGGCGTGCATAATATAATTTATGAACGAGCCAAGTTTAACAAACGATGTCAAGAAGTCGGTGAGTCTGCAGATAACTTTATTACTGCGGTGCACAAACTAGCTGAACATTGCAAATATGGCTGCCTACGTGAAGAAATTATCCAAGGAAAGATTCTAGTCGGCATACATGATGGAAAATTGTCAAAGAAACTGCAACTTAACCCAAAGTTGGATTTAGCCACAGCCATAGTCCAAGGAAGGCAGCATGAGGATGTGAAAAAAACAGCAAGCTATTGTGCGGGCAGCAGAATCACGAGGCCAAGTGGATGCACTGTCATATAACAGTAAGAGACAGGTACAAAGAAAGAAGCCAGCTCAGCGTGGTAGCTATACTCAGCATCAGACTGCCTTAGCCAAGCCAATACAGTGTGGTAAGTGTGGCAAAACCCCTAAACACTCATGGACTGAGTGTCCAGCAAAAGATGTTGAATGTAGGAAATGCCATAAGAAGGGACATTTTGTGACTGTGTGCAGATCAGTCCAAAAGCTGTAGTCCATAGAAGAGGATCGGGCGGCGGCCTACTTAGGAGCTGTCAGCTGGACAAAGGTGCCTCTTTGACCGCAATTCCAGAGTCAGAATACACACCGGATAGATATGGCAGCCCCTCTGCCCCTCGCATACCATTACTGGGACCTGCCAGCCAACCCCTGGATGTTAAAGGACAGGTGGATGCTGTTATCCAGAGAGGAGACAGAAAGATAGAGGAGGAGCTTTTCATTGTGAAGGACCTGACCACACCTTTGTTAGGCTTTCCAGCTATTCGAAGACTGCACATGATTCCCCAGCTCCATAGCATAGATAATGCTGAGACACACTTCCACTCAACCTACCCAAATGTATTCTCAGGTTCAGGTAAACTTGAAGGCGAATACAAAATTCAGCTTAAAGTGCTACCGTCGCCTGATCTGCTCCACGATGTGCCTGTGGATCTACGACAACAACATGGACCGGGAAGGCCAGGAAACGGGGTAGGAGAGGCGGCCTCAGACGGCGCATCCAAGAAGCTACCAAGCTACCGCTACCACCCATGCTTCTCTGTAACCCACGATCCTTAAAAAACAAACTGGGTGAACTGCATCAACAGGTTGGAGCCTGCTACGAATACGGTGAGTCTGGTCTAATGGCTTTTACAGAAACCGGGTTTAGCAACGAAGTGCCAGACACCTTTATTCAAAGTGAAGGTTTCTCCCACCTACGGTTAGACAGAGATGCAAACTCGGGGAAGACACAGGGGGGTGGGGTGTAAATGTATATCAAGGACAGTTGGTGCCGTAGCTTTGCAGTGAAAGACAAAATATAGAACCCAGACCTGGAGCTGCTGTGTGTTACCCTGCGGCAAGAGAATTTACCAACATATTTGTTTGTGTTGTGTATATTCCACCAAGTGGGAACGCCAGCAGAGCAGCTAAGGCAATCACAGACTGTGTCCATCCAGCCAGGTCTCACGGCAGGTCGTTATATAGTTACTTTATTTTAATCTATTAAGTCGTGGACAGGTTATGTAAATGCCTTTTTTTTCGTGTGCCGTTTACGAAATTGAAAGCAATGCATTTTAATGGGAAGCATATTTCGTTATCCCAGAACGCTGACAGTAGCGAGTAATATTGATAAGGCGAAAGTCCGCGTAGGGAGGCTGGTCGGGGTGGTGGATGGGTCAGAAAACACAGGACTTTCACCCCGGAGACCGGGGATCGCGCCCCGCGTGTTGCAGTACCTTTGTCGGTGTGTCCCGCGTTTTCCTAACCACAATCGTCCAGTTATTGTGGCGTTTCATTTCCCCGTTGTTGTGTGCCCCTGCGCCGTGGATCGCGTCCCGCGAGTGGCGGCCCGTCCCGTTGTTTTTTGTTATGAATCAAAATATTATTACACGACCTGGCGTGAGACCGCGTTGGTCCATCGCCATCTACAGAACAAACCTGACGTTCCCATGCTGATACTTGGCGATTTCAACCACTGAAGCCTGGATAAAACTCTACCTGGATTTCATCAATATGTTAAGTGCAAATCTAGAAACAACAACATACTTGATAAATGCTATGGCAATATCAAGAACGCTTACACAGCCAGAGCCAGACCTCCCCTGAATAACTCTGACCATAATGTTATCCAGCTGCTCCCCACATATCGCTCAGTTTTTTGAAGGTATGGTCCAGTGACAAAACGGAGGAGCTGAAGGGATGCTTTATCTGCACGGACTGGAATATATTTTTCAAGGATGCGGACATGGACAGTGCCACTGAATCAATCACGCCTACATATCTTTCTGTATTGACTCTTTCATACCCCAGAAAACTGTTGAACGATATCCTAATAACAAACCCTATATCACAAAAGGCATTGAGGAATGCATCAACGAATGCAAGAAAACAGTTTTCAGATCTGGGAATAAAGCAGAAGTCCGGCAACAGTACAAGGAGCGGACGGAACAAGATCTGTCAGAATCCAATATCAGAAAAATGACCAACATGGACACTAGAAGGAAGCCCCTGTTTGCCCACAATGAAATTGGAAAGGCAAACAAATTGAATCATTTTTATATGTGTTTCAATACTGACAAGGTCAAGGTCAAGGTCAAATTTATTTATATAGCACATTTACAAGCAGTCACTCCTGCCCCAAAGTGCTGTACAGATACTAATACCGGTAACAGCATAAAAGCATACTAATTAGCCAAGAAGAAAAAGACCCATTAAAAACATAGTATCCCCAAAATAATAATAATAATTAAAACACATGAAAAACATGATTACAAACAATATTAACAATGTCACGGCCCACGCAAGTGTATGTATCAGCGTCTTTCTGAAGTGTGCGAAATATTGGACACTGCAACAATTTAATTTAGGCCACAGAGCAATATTCCAAAAAAGTGTAATACATGATTAGTATGGATAACTGTCTGTAAATATATGCCAAGGTAAATGCACAGGGGTGCAAATAGCATACATTGATATTTGTACCAGGGTACGAATAGCATTTACTTTTAATTGCACCAGGATACAAATAGCATACACTGCTAATTGTACCAGGGGTGCAAATAGCCTTACCCAAGAAGATATGCCCAAATTGAAAAAGAGGCTTTAGCTGTGACCTGGGCATGTGAGCACCTGCGAGGATACCTGAGTGGCCTGGACTTTACCTTAAGAACTGACCACAAACCCCTCCTAATGCTCCTCAAGTCTAGAGCGTTGGATGACCTCCCGCCAAGCATAATCAGGTTCAGACTCAGGCTGCTCAGATTCAACTTCAACATCGTCCAAGTTCCAGGTAAAAACCTGATAACAGCTGATGCCCTATCCAGAGCACCTCTACCACAGATGGTCATGGAGGCAGATCAAGACCTGGATAGGGAATGCAACGCCTATCTTGATAGCGTTGTAGACAGTCTGCCAGCAACACAGACAAAGCTTGCACAGATCAAGACCGCACAACTCTCTGACAATACCTCCACACGTCTCAGTCGGTACATTGCTAATGGCTGGCCTGAACACAGACGAGATGTACATGAGTTGCTGCTGCTATACTGGACAGAACGGTCAGTTCTGCATGAAGGAGGCAGACTACTCATGAAAGGGGAAAGACTCATCATTCCAGAACACATGAGACCCAACATCCTGCTTCATCAAGGCCATCAAGGTATTAACAAATGCCTTGCTAGGGCAAGAGAAGCAGTCTGGTGGCCAGGCATCACGTCACAGGTAAAGCAAATGGTTGGGAGAAGCGAGATTTTTGCACGTGAAGCTCAAACACCAGTCGAGCCTCTGCTCACGACTGACCTTCCAAGCAGACCATGGCAGAGGGTCGGAGCAGATCTTTTCCAATGACAAAATGGGAACTACTTAGTGATAGTAGACTACTTCTCCCGCTACATTGAAGTGTTTACCTAAACAGGTAGTACATCATCAAAACAGACAATCGCAAGGTTTAAAGCCTCATTCGCTAGGTACGGATGTCCTGAAGTGCTTGTCACAGACAACGGCCCACAATTCTCATGCCATTAGTTCGCTCAGTTTGCACGAGATTATGACTTCAAGCACATGACAAGCAGCCGCCGATATCCCCGCAGCAATGGTTAGGCTGAACGGACCATCAGGACTGTGAAGTCTCTATTAGAAAGAGAGGGGTATTTCCACAAAACTCTGTTGGCCTACAGGCCCACCCCATTGGCTCACGGGACATGAGACTGACTAGGTCAGGAAGGCCGTCTAAGGCTCCTGAAAGACTGGACCTTCAATGCACTGAACAAGCACATACATACGTCGTTCTGACCCATTTTAACCCTATGGTTTGTACACATTTAATTTTATACACATTTATACGTATACAAACATAACTGCTAAAGAAAAATTTAGGAGCAGCACAACTCCTTTCCCATTCGTGAGGGGGTTCGGGGATACTTTGATTACTTACACAGAAGCATTTAATGAATTCTCACTTGAGGAGAATGTAGGATTACACATTACAGTGTAGGTGCCATCCCAACATTCTGAAGTTCCTGTCTTCCTGAAGGTTTATTTAAACTCATGCTGGAGGCATTAGGTTTAGCTGAACCTTATAAAGACCTGAAAGATATTACAGGCGCCTTAAACAGACAGGCAAAATGTGTTATGTGTTGACTTCCTCCGTGACCTTGGCAGTCTTATCAAACAGCTGTTACTGTTAGAGACACAGAGTTGAAGTACCTGTCCACCTGGAAAGGTTATGAGGTTATATTGGCCACTGACCTGAATGAGACCTGGGTACCACTAACTCAACTTACAGAGCATGAGCTTGAAATTCCACTACAGTAATGTTACAACAAATAGAGACTACACTGAAATAAATGTTAATGTTTTTTATCTATAAAATATTTTTTATCTGTTTACAATCTTAAATGATGCATCGTTTATGGCGTCGTTTACAGCTGGAGAATGTGTTGCTGCCGAGTGCACAAGTTGTATCAGCAGGTCACAAATACCAATCTGTTCCCTTCCCTTAAGTATTGTGTCTCTCATGTCCACCCACTCTTTCTTCCTGAAAATACAAATGAAAAAGGTTGACTGACCTTGTGGTCCTGAGCTGGTGTCTGGCAGACTCTGCACCAGATCATTCCTGTTGATCTCCTCTAAAACCTTCTTGGTCACCTTCAGAGCTCCGTGAAGTTTATAGGTTTTCACCATCACATCCACCGTGTCCTGCCTTTCTGCGTTCTCCAACTTGGACACTTTGATGCTTTGGTAGCCTTCCAGGATGTCCCGCTGCTGCAGATGCCATTTGAATTTCTTAAATTCCTCTTCTTTTAAATCCTCCAAAGTGTTGAAAAGATCCACTGCCGTCATCGTGGCTTCCTGCTAAAATCAGAAAGTTTTGTCAATCTGAAAGAAAACTGAAACACAAATGTATCAGAGCAGAAGTTCTCATTAGCCAACACAGGAGCTGTGTTGATGTGACGTATGTGTAGTTTAGTCAGTTAGAGCTCCTGCTGCTGCTCTGTGGGCTGGACCTAATGTCATTTTGAAGTGGCTCGTTAACGTGAGACCAGGGCTCGAGCTTAGGGACCTCCTGTCGTCCCGGGGCCGATAAAAAAAGGGCCGGGGACGATGAAAATTGATTTTGGGACGAATGTGGGAGGTTTGAGTAGTTGAAAGAAAAAGAAAAACTACAGATGTTACAGTTGTCAGTTGTGTTACAATGAACGGCGAGGTCACCGTGAGTATTGACTCTCAGAGTGATGTAACGCTACAATAACAACGGCGTCCCGTGGTGGGATACTGCTGCGATTTTTGATGTAACAGCAAGGAAACAAACTGCAGGAAAACGCAAAGCAGAGCCAGACCCTGATCCACTAGCCTCTGACCTCACGGCAGCCGCAGCTGCAAAGGGGAGACGGTAAGTTGCTAGCCACTTTTCGGGTCGTTGCTGTCAACGTTAAGTAACAGTTAACGCTATATAACAAGACAACAGCCGACGTTTGCAGTCTTCAGTGATGCAGTTTTTGCAGAAGCTGTGACCACATGATGTAGTCACAGGATCAGTGAACGCATCCAGACAGATGGAGCACAGAAACTGATCTTCAGATTGCAGATAGTTTGCAGCAGCCATATCTACACATAGTGTGAATAAAAAGAAAAACATATTCAAAATCTGTGAAGAGACTGATCTTAGCCTACAGTTCACGGTTACTTTAGCAACAAATAACGTTAAGTCACTCTGTCCCATGTTGTGACGCAGATGTTTCTCAGCCTGGTCTCTCAGAATTCCGTGAAATGATCACGAACTGTTAACACCGCATTACGTGGTGTTGGCAAGGAATGTGTGAAAATTCTGTGTGGCCACCAAAGTCAATGAGAAGATGACATAGTATTAAGAGCTACTACGGTAGCGAGTAGTATGAAATCCCGAAACTCTGCGTAGGGAGGTTGCTCAGGTTGGAGGATGGGTCAAACACAGGACTTTCACCCAGGAGACAGGGCATCGTGTCCCGCGTGTCGTGTTTCCTAAACCCAACCATCCTGTTGTTGTCCCGCATGTCATGGAAACGTAAGCCCACCCACAACCTTTTTATTCTTACCTTAAAGGGCCGTGTTCATTTCACGGAATTTATTTGAGATCCGCTTGTGTTTCTCCATGTTCAACTTTTGGTAAGTGATACTTTTCAGTCTTGAAAGACTCGCAGCTGATCTCTGATCTCATGTTAAACGCAGTTTGTGTTGAGAAGAGCTCAGCTCTGTGCTAACAGTTAGCCACCATGACCTGTGAGTAGCAGAATAACTTGTGTTGATTTGATTCTCAGTCATTTCTAATGTGCAGTAAAACTAATACCAATACTAATACCACCATGTAAAACAGTTCAGCACTGAAAACATTACTTAGATAAAAATACCCAAGTATTATCAGCTAAATGTACTCAGGGCAGTAAAAGGTCCCCTGTGGGTGTGGTACCATAATCTGTATACTTACTGATGCCTTCAGGTGTAAGCTGCATTTTACTGTTTTAAACAATTTTATATGAAGCTGAAATTATTCTTTTCATTATTGATCAATCTGCTAATTATTTTCTTATTATTATATTTTAGTATCTGTCTGTTGAAAGACAGGAATGTGAGAAATGTCCATCACAATGTGGCGACTTCAGTTAAAACTTCAACCCCCCCCCAATTATCTCTTACAGTTATTGAAAAGAAGTAAACACCACTGCTGATGTTGGACCTGTTAGTTATTGTTTAGTTAACCCTAATTATCTTGTTTTTTTATGAAAAATCAATAAATCATTTACCAGTTTATGAGGTCCATGGAGTTCAAAGTGCTGCAGTAAATCCTCCTTTTTTAAGGAAGATTTTTAAGATTTTTAAGATAAAACTTCATTGATCTCCAGAGAACAAACTCAGTTGTTGTAGCAGCACAAAGACAGAAGGAAGTACAGCGTGCGTGTTTCTAGTATATAATGAAATTTAATATAATTTAATATTTCATAAAGTGCTGTAACTTGAGCTCCGTAGACATATTTTGATAAGGGAGATTAAAGCTCAAAGTCAATCTCTCCACATAGTTCAACAAGTAACGTTATCTGTCCAAAACTCTTAATCACCTTGATACTGAATTCACTCTCACCAAACTGGTCTTATAACTCCATGACAGGTCCAAACTGTTCCACTTTAGTTGAGGTTATGGAAAAATATTTATGACATGATTACAATGGTCTTATGACAGCCAATGTAAAAAACAACCACTTCATTACAGTTTAATGTGATGTCAACACATAAAGCTAAACTGCTTCTCTAAGTTTGATAATTGGGCCCTCCATGACATATTTATGACAGGGTAGCCTAATGCCAAGTTGTCAAAACACAAACATGTCAAACAATGCTAACTTTACATTAAATGGGTCATAATTTGACCAAATGACACTTAAAGCTATAGTGCATAGTTCCTCATTTGTTCCTCAGTAACTACCTACATTTTTGTGTACCTTATTGTCCTTGCGTCTCGGTGTTTGAGCCCTTATTATTATTTCACATTTTCTCTTCCTGAAGGGCCCCTGACAGCTGAGGGGCCCTCAGCAGCCACTAAGTTTCCTCCCACCCTTGGCTGGCTCTGGTCCATCTAGAAAGGATTTTGAAGCCTCTCGGCTGTTTAGAGCCGAGCCCTCTCAGTGCCAGATTAATGTCATTTACCTCAGAGAGAAATTCTGAAGAATATCTGCAAGCATCAAATAGATATTTTGAATCAGCCAATCAGCATGAAGAAACCTTTCTACTGTCCAGTTAAACAGCGACACATCACAATGTGATCAAAGTGATCCTTATTATCAGACATTTCTAGATTCCTCTGGTAGGATTCTCACCTGCTGAACTCTTCAGGTCCACTTCTAGACTCTTTCCACCTTTGTGTGTCGAGGAAACACTGGCAGAGACCAAGCTGCTCTTTACTTTTCTTCCTCGTCCGTCTGGGTGTCTGTGTGCATCTGATCCAAAGACGCCAACACACCTTCATAAGTTCAGAGTCCAAGTCTCAATTCTAACAATATGTCAAACCCTGTCCAACAGATAGTAGATGTCAGCCAATCAGAAATGTGATTTTATTTCCTGCTTCTTCCTCCTTACCTGCCTGAGGGGAAGGGCTAATCATTGCTGTTTGGTACTCACCTGTGTTCAATGTTGGAGATGTATAAATGTTTCTTGTGATCTAACAGGTGTCAGACACATTTAAGAGTTTTTTTTATTTTTTTCATAATGTATTTATCACATTTAGCAGGACCAGGGCAGCAACTGGGAACAAGATCCAGGTGCCACCACATCCAACAAAATCTGCAAGAAAGTACAAGAACTCTTGGGAAGAAGCTAAGTTAAGTGAGCCAAAAAACTAAACAAAAAACGTATTACTTATTGTGGCCTGCGTATTCACATTGAGTACAGATAGCAATGCAGATTAAGACTAGACGATTTCCTAGGCAGATATTGACTTGGGACCACATGGGGCGAAGCACAGGCAAAGCACTGCTACTTGGGCTATAAGGATCCTCATTAGCTCCCGCATTGCATTCTTCCTTTGGTCCTTACAACTCTCTTCATAATGCGACAATGCAAAAATGAATGCACATCATACACATTACAATACATACAAACAATACAGAATAGGAAATCATAATAGAAAAACTAAACACACAATAACAAACTCAAAAATACACAGACAAAGACACACATGCTCTACCAGTGCAGTCATGGGGCATTCCATACTTTCATGTTAAACCATTTTTAAGACAGTTACACCAACATTTAATCATTACATCTGTTTCACCCTCTCAGGACACTTCTCACAATGACACAAACATTTAGTTAAACCTCAACCAATGTAGTTTCTTTGTCTACTCAACATCTCTGATCAATAGATGATTCTTAACTCAACTTTGAAATCTAATGTTTCTGCTTTCTTGTGTAATTTGTTCAGGGAGTACATTCCATTCTTGCATTGATCTATAAATGACCATTTGCTTTTGGTAAAGTAATCTCTTGTGGAATGTCTACGGGCGTAGTTATATTTATGTAAACTAAATGTTAAATTATTATAAAAAATAGATGGTTTCTTTGTTACAAGAATGTTCCTAAAAAATACAAATAATGAATAAAATAATCAGTTTTTCACAGATAACCAACCTAAACATTTGTGAATTGCAACACTTGTTCCAACGTATCCAAACCTGAGCGTTATACGTGCTGCTGTGTTTTCTACAATTTGCTTGTTGCTTGAGTTGTATAAGGCCATACTGCTGAACAATAGTCAATAATAGACAATATTAAATATTGAAACACCACTTTGGTTGAGCTTTGTGACAAACATGATGCAGATCTTTTAACAACAGAAACACCACTTCCCATCTTATCAACCATCTTATTTATATCTTTTGTCCGTGACAATTTACTATCTAAAATAACTACCAGAGGTTTTGGTCTCTTGGACATGTTCAACATTTAGATCATTTATGCAAATGTTCAGCTCAGATTGATTATGAAGATGATCTAAACCTAATATTCTTTTCATCTTTAAAAGTTTAAAACCCAATTTATGGTCCTGTGTAAGATCTATGTTGTGAGTAAGTTTGTAGGTACGTGTTGATAGCTGTAGTCTGATGTGCACCTTAAAATAATGTTACTACATTGTGCGACAACACAGACTGCAATAACTGTGATACTGGATATTTATTGCAGATGTCTGCAATAAATATCTAGTCTAACTATTAAATGTTAAGACAACTTTCTATAGGACACCAATAAGGGAACAAAATGAGAGGAGGTAGATCTTTCAACATTGTTCCTGATATTTCAACCTATTTTCAATATTGCAAATTTCTTTAAACATTTTGACTTCATGTCATGGATTTTTCTTTATTGCAATTTTTTCCAATTAATATTTATTCTTTTTCGTATGCCCGGCACTAATACTGAAAGTTCAGTTTTATTCTCGACATTATGAATGTTTACGAAATTCAATATAAATAAAGATCCTCCTAGACTGAAATACAACTTGTGTGTAAACCAGCTTTTCTGTTCAGTGTTTGGTGTTCAAGTCACTGCTTACTCAGGCCTTGTGTTCAATAACTGCTTTATTTTACAATTTTTATTCTACAATCACAAATTTACAGATTTCTTTGACTCATAAACCATCTTATAGAATTCATGAAACAAATAAAAATGGCAAATGTGACCAGTGATTATCAAAAACACTTTTCACACAAGATAGACACATCCATTAACTGTTTATACCCGGTATAACAATGACACATACTGTGTTCTGTAGACACTATGGGATGTAATAGGCCTTACTCTTAAATTAAGCTGCATGAAACAATGAAATATTCAGCAATATGTTCTCTGTGGCTGCACATCAAATGCAAATAAATGTGTATCCGATTACATACTTAACATTAATTTGATGCATCATGAGACAAGTTATGTGGACGATATCTATTTAAACCTCTGTTAAACCCACAGACATTTATAATAATTTCCAGAAGAAATCAGTTTCTAAAGACAGCAAATATGTCAAGATGAAGTTTGATTCAATTTGCAAAGAATTGCTGCACATTTAAACATATGCTAATAAATGTAATGAAGTGTAAATCAGTCACCACAGGAAACTGATTCTGTAGAAAATAAGATGTAACATATATGCTTATGTACATTTGTTCCTTTGATTAAAAATAAATCAATACCTGAAATGAGATCAGTAATTAGTTTATTCTGACAGGAGAGATGATCAGAGGGGCAGAGTTTTTACCACCATCATTACTACTGGGACCAAAGAATGGGAAGAGTTTCTCAGTGAAGGAGCAGTCAGTAAAGGAGTAGATAAGATCTGCAGCATCTACGTCATAAAAGGAGACCAGACCCTCCTCATAATCCACAAACACCCCCACCTTCTGAGGAGGAGACTTCAGAGAGAGAAGGACTGGAGGGTCATCATTAGCTTCGTACTTATTTCTCTTTCTCAACCAAATAGTCCAGTAACCATCCTCAGGACTCAGTCACATCCACTGCATACTGCTGGACCCTCTTCAGCTCGGCTTCAAGCAGCTTCTTCATCTCTTTACTTAGTGTGTCCTCCAGCTGAACCACAGCTTTCAACACAGTCCCCTCATATGATTGATGGACGCTGACCTCTGTCCAGTCCTTGGTGGGTGGAGGTTGTTGGATGTTTAGGGACTGGACACTCTGGAGAAGATGGAGGTGGTCTTCAGAGCGTGAGAGCTGCTCCACCTCAGTGCTTCTCTTCATCAGCTCAGAGATTTCCTGTTCCAGCTCTTTGATGAAAGCTTCGGCCTGTTTTTCTGTTGTTTTCTGCTTCTCTTTGATGGTGTTGATGAGCTCATTCAGGCCTCTCTCAACAGACTCCTTCAGAGAAGTGAAGACCTGAACACCTTCTGCTATCTCTCTGTCTGCATCTTCCTCACTGAGGTCGACTGAGTGTTTAATCTCCTGAATCTTCAGTCGTCTCTTCTGGATCATCTGCTGAATTTCAGCCTCTGTCTTCCCTAGCTCTGCCTTCTTTCCTTCATATCCTTCTTTCAGAGGAACAACATCATGCATCTTGTGGTCTAAAACAGTGCAGAGCATGCAGACACATGTCTGGTCGGTCTTACAGAACAGCTCCAGAGGTTTATCGTGTTTAGTACACATCCTGCCTTCCAGGTTCTCCACAGGGTCAATCAGCTGATTTCTTTTCAGACGTGAAGCTGTCAGATGAGGCTCCAGACACACCAGGCAGGACTTCAGGGCCTTGAGTTCAGTTCTAGTGCAGACGTCACAGAGAACTTCTCCTGGTTTTGACACTTGTTGCTCTGAGCTGCTGCTATTGAATGAAAACCACACATGAAGAGCTGACATCTGTCAAATATTCTGTTAGCTTTTGTGCTTTTAGTTCTTGAAATAAAGGCTCTTTTGTTGTTTTAGCCTTGCTAGCAGCATGACACCAACTAACTGTAAAGACGGCTAAACGCAAGGGGGTGGGAGATTCTGCAGGGAGGAGAACCGGTATTGTTAAAGGCGGTGTAATGTGTAATGCAGTGCGGACCTGGGTCTGTTTCCCCGACGGCTCAGTAAACTGCCTTAGCACCGGAGTTAAGTGCTGACCAGCTGGCTGGCTGCTAGCTGGCTGGGGGATGACTGTGGATGTGTCCCCGGGGCTGCTCTCATCATGACTGAAGCCTTGCAGTGCTTGGAGAGTGAGGCAGACAGACAGGGGTGTGCTAGCTGGCTAAAGCATTAGCATTAGCTACTTGTCAAATATAGATGAATATACTGACATCTATCCTTGTCAACCAGCATCTTTATAGTAGGCACCAAAGCACTTTTCCTCTTTGGTCCCTCTACAGGTTGGAAGCTAAGCTCCAATTTTTGGAAACATTATTTGAAGGTACAAAAGAATCTTTGGTGTTGGTTCGATCGATATTGAAATCAATCAATATCAATAAATAAGGTCTCTGTTGTATTACTGTGTTGCAAAGTGGCATGTAATCAATGAAAAAACGATGCAATGTGGCAGAAAAAAAGTTGTATGACGTTTACTGAGTATAACTCCCCCCCTCAAAAGGAATCAACGTTTGTACCAAATCATGGGTTTGGTGTATCGTTTCAGCCCTACAACCAATACTATACAATACAAGAAAGATGACATCATAAAAGTACAGCTTTAAGCTTAACACATCTGATTGGAATGAGTGGAGCACTCTCCTGTAAGTTTGCCCCCCCCAGGTATCTATCTTCTATTGTCTATCTGGTGAAGTCTTACTTGATTTGGTTTATATTTGATTTGAGAACTAATCTCATCTCATGAAAAGACATTGAAACTATGAGTCATTAGCTGGAGAGGCCTGAGGGCACAATGACAGGAGCATCTGATCTTGACTGTGACAACCCTCCGTTTGCCAGCTGTCATTTTACCAGATTCTTGACTGAAGTTATTTATGTGGCAGTCCTGCCAAACCAAAACACCACAAACTGTCCCAGCCTATCACACCTCAGCTCTACCCAAGCCACGCCCTCTTTGCCCAAATTAGGGTTACCTGGCTCCATTAACTGATGGAAACAAGCTGAAACCTTTGGATGTCAGTAGTTCAGGATTAAAAGACAGCTCTGTTGTTGACAATCATATTAATGAATATCTTTAATTTTGTTGAGAATGTGCGTCCACAAATCAAAACCAAGACAGATCTACAACTCATACAAAATCAAACCCAGGGAATACAACACAGGCCCCGCCTCCTAAACGCTCTGAGTAGTTTTGTAGAGTCAGAATAAACAGGTGATCAAGTTTCAGAGAATAAAGCATTCAGGCTGATGGAGAAATTCTGACACTCCCTCATATATCAGAAGTGAAGTCAGTGGAGATTAAAATCTAGATCTGATTAAATCTGACTCAACTGAAAATAAAAAGGCTAATTTTGGCCAAAACATCACACATCATAGAATAATTACTCAGTTACTTCCGATCTACGAACGGTTTTCAATAGTGCTGAAAGAATGTATTACTGCTCTCGTCTTAAAATATATTTCGTAGCCCCAAAATATCACAAATGATAGCCGAGTTTCTTCATCAAAGGTGTGTAATGTTACCTGTCAGGCTGCTCCGCTGTTAAAGTCCCGTTCAGATGAGGTCAAAGAGACGTGGTACCTTCATCAGCAGACACTGACAGATGCTGCTGCTGTCTGAGTTCATCTGTCACATCCTAACACCTTTATATCTAGAAGAGTCACATGACATGTGGGCAGAACCCAGTCACACCTGTAGGGCTGCCAGTCAGCGCTCTGATTGGACAGTTTTCAGGTTAATTATGTAATGTGGGAGGAACAGTCTAAACTCATAACATGTACAAACCTCGAGTTTCATTCCAAAGAAACTGACGTTGGACTGTTGTCTGTCCAGCGTTGGCTCAACTCTTCCTGCAGCTCTGATGTTAGGGTTTTGTTTCCTCATATTTAGATATGATTTTAGTAACACACTCAGGTGTGGAGCGGGGGGGGAGGGGGCTTTTAGGGCTCCAGCAGTGCACAGACATTTTGGGTGGCAGGGGCTCAAAGAAAAAAGGTCTAATAGTAGTATTAATAGAAATTTTAATAAAATGTTAAATAGGCCTATATTAACTTATTTCTGACTACTAATTAACTTGTGACAACATGAACAAATCTTGAGTTGCATTCCCAGGAAACTGATGTTGGAATGTTGTCAGTCCACTGCCTCTTCACCACCGCTCATAATAACAATAATACATTTTATTTATATAGTGCTATACATAGTACTCAAAGACACTTTACAGTAAAAACAGCACATACAGCACATTCAACACAGATAAGGAATTAACCACCACATAAAAAAGCATGTTAAAAGACACTAAAGAATGCAATTTCTTAAGAAATTGTGGTGTGAATGCTGTAGGTTGAAAGGCTAACGCTACACTGGATTGATGGATTGATTTTTGTAAGAAGAAGCTGAAGTAGTGACAATACTTGAAAAAGTGGGAATGGGTTTAATTAGCCTGAATATCTTTGAA